>NC_134086.1:68190617-68494667 GCF_000715075.1 Nicotiana tabacum | reverse complement strand
TTAACCTCGGAAGGTAGAATGGTAGCCTTATGTACATTGGAAGGCAGAAAAGTAGCCTTATGCAAAGATGCGAATGTAGGTGGAGGTAGAGCTTAACCTCGGAAGGCAGAATGGTAGCCTTATGCAGATTGAAAGGTAGAATAGTAGCCTGATGCAATGCAGAGGTAGAGCCTAACCTCGGAAGGCAGAATGGTAACGTTATACGAATTGGAAGGCAGAATAGTAGCCTTATGCAATGCAGATGCAGATGGAGATAGAGCTTATCCTCAGAAGGCAGAATGGTAGCCTTACGTAGATTGGAAGGCAGAATAGTAGCCTTATGCATAGCAAATGCAGATAGAGGTAAAGCGTAACCTCGGAAGGTAGAATGGTAGCCTTATGCAAATTGAAAGGCAGAATAGTAGCCTTATGCAATGCAAATGCAGATGGAGATAGAGTTTATTCTCAGAAGGTAGAATGGTAGCCTTATGCAAGAAATAAGATAACAAATGACAGTAGAGTTTTCTTAGCTGATAGCAGATTGCGACGTTGTGATTACTGAAAACATTGTGACATATGTAACATCATTGGTGTGTGTTGATAGCAAATGCTGGTAAGTGCAACGGTTCTTAGAATTGTATTTTGAACCATGTTTGTCCCGTGGGCGTACAGTATGCCTAATGATTTCACAATCCTAGTGCCTGCATTCAAAGAAAAATCGTGAGTTTTATAAGAGGGAAGGTTAGCTCGTATCCCTGCTGGCTTTGCTTAACTTGTTCGGCTTTGATTTGTTCGGCTAAACAAGTAGTTTCAATAATAAACATGCATGATTTTGTAAAAGCGTAAAATAACGTTTAGATGAACCGACGACTGTGACGTAGTTTAGGACATTGCAGCCTCTCCTGCTACGAAATTTCTAGGGTCCTCCTCAAAATTCTGCCCCAGTTTGATGGGTTGATGTTTCTGACTATTGCTCGTGTGGCAATCGGCTAAAATTACTTCAGAATTTGGAGGGTCTTCCTTAAAATTCTGCACCAGTTTCCAATTGGGGGGGGGAATGAAATTTTATTGCATTATGACTGAACCCATAGGGCAACCTACGTATCCCCTCTTAAACGAGAATCAGGTCAGGCGTAGTTCAATTTAAATCATATAAGGAAAGCATAAAGATTACACATAGTAACGCTTGACTGCATCTGAATTGATCGGTTTTGGCCAGACTTCTCTATCCATTTCTTGCAAGTATAAGGGCTCATTCTATCAAAACCCGGTGGACCATGTATGGACCCTACCAGTTTGGAGAGAACTTCCCTTTAGCTTCATCTTGATGTGGAAAAACTTTCTTTAACACGAGCTATCCCGGTGCGAACTGTCTTTGCTTGACTCTTTTGTTGAAGGCTATGGATATTCTATTTTGATAGAGTTGACCACGGTATACTGCATTCATTCTTTTTCCGTCTATAAGGGCTAGTTGCTCATAATGACTTTTTACCCACTCTGCGTCATCGAGCTCAGCTTCTTGTATGATCTTTAGGGAAGGAATTTCTTCCTCAGCAGGAATGACAGCCTGTGTACCGTAAACCAGCATATAGGGGGTTGCCCCGGTTGATGTGCGAACAGTGGTGCGATACCCTAATAGAGAAAATGATAATTTCTCGTGCCATTGTCCGTGATTCATTATCATTTTCCTCGATATCTTTTTGATATTCTTGTTGGCGGCTTCTACGGCTCCATTTATATGAGGTCTGTAGGCTTTGGAATTCTTGTGTTTGATCTTGAAAGTTTCGCGCATAGCTTTCATCAAGTCGCTGTTGAGGTTAGAGCTATTATCAGTAATGATTGACTATGGAATTCCGAATCGACAAATAATGCGGTTGCGGACAAAGTTTGCCACGACTTTCTTAGTCACTGTTTTGTAAGATGCTGCTTTGACCCATTTGGTGAAATAGTCGATGGCTACTAGGATAAACTTGTGTCCGTTGGAAGCGGCAGGCTCGATTGGTCCAATAACGTCCATTCCCCAGGCAGCAAATGACCACGGTGAGATTATTGTGTTAAGCTCGCTTGGAAGTACCTTTATCATGTCTGCATGTATCTGACAGCGGTGGCATTTTCGGACATATTGGATGCAGTCTATTTCCATAGTCATCCAAAAGTAACCAGCCCGGAGTATCTTCTTTGCTAAGACAAAAGCGTTTATATGTGGACCGCAAGTCCCAGCATGAATTTCCTCTAGTAGCCTGGATGCTTCCTTTGCGTCAGCACATCTTAATAATCCTAAATCGGGAGTCCTCCTATACAGGATTCCTCTGCAGTGAAAGAAGTTGTTGGACAATCTCTGAAATGTGCATTTGTGGGTAGGATTCGCAAGTTCCAGGTACTCTCTTTTTGCTAAATATTCCTTGATATCATGAAACCAAGGCTTTCCATCTGCTTCCTCTTCAACATGGGCATAGAGAGCTGGATGATTATGGATTTTCACCAGAATGGGATCAATGATATTCTTGTCGGGATACTATATCATAGATAATAGGGTAGCCAATGCATCGGCAAACTCATTCTGGATTCTGGGAACATGCTGGAATTCCGTCTTCGTGAACCTCTTTCTCAATTCCTATACATGATGCAGATACGGGAATATCTTGGAGTTCTTGGTCATCCATTCTCCTCGTACATGACGTATAAGTAAGTCTGAATCTCCAATCACTAGCAACCTTTGAACGTTCATGTCAATGGCCATTTTGAGTCCTAAGATGCAGTCCTTATACTCGGCCATATTGTTGGTGCAGGGGAACCTGAGTTTGGCAGATACCAGATAATGCTGACCAATTTCTGATATTAGGACTGCTCCTATGCCAACTCCTTTGAAGTTTGCTGCTCCATCGAAGAACATTCTCCAACCGTCGTAGGATTTCGCAATGTCTTCTCCTATGAATAATACCTCTTCATCAGGAAAATATGTTTTTAGGGGTTCATATCCTCCATCTACGGGGTTTTTAGCAAGGTGGTCTGCCAGTGCCTGTCCCTTGACCGCTTTCTGAGTTACATAAACAATGTTGAACTCACTCAATAGGATTTGCCACTTGGCTAGCTTGCTGGTGGGCATGGGCTTCTGAAAGATATACTTCAAGGGATCCATTCTCGATATGAGATATGTAGTATAGGCGCAGAAGTAATGTCTTAGCTTCTGAGCTACCCAAGTTAAATCATAACATGTGCATTCCAATAAAGAATACGGGGCTTCGTACGGGGTGAACTTCTTACTGAGTTAATAAATGGCTTGCTCCTTCCTCCCTGTTTCATCATACATCCCCAGAACGCAGCCAAAAGCTCCATCTAACACTGCAAGGTAGAGTAATAATGGTCTACCTGGCTCGGGCGGGGGGCTAAGACTGCTGGTGTTGACAAGTACTCCTTTATTTTGTTGAAGGCCTTTTGGCAGTCATCGGTCCATTTGGTGGCGATGTCCTTCTTTAACATCTTAAAGATTGGCTCACAGATAACTGTAGACTGTGCTATGAATCGGCTGATGTAGTAAATCCTTCCTAAGAAACTCATCACATCCTTCTTGTTCCTTGGCGGTGGTAGTTCTTGAATGGCTTTGACTTTCGATGGGTCCAGTTCTATTCCTCGGTGGCTCACTATAAACCTAAGCAATTTCCCAGCAAGAACCCCAAATGCGCACTTTACGGGGTTTAGTTTCAGGTTATATCTCTGCAGTCTATTGAAGAACTTCCTCAGATCTTCTATATGGTCAGTGGCCTTCTTGGATTTGATAATAACATCATCCATATATACATCTATTTCCTTGTGTATTATATCATTGAATATGGTAGTCATGGCCCTCATGTAGGTGGCCTCTGCATTCTTCAGGCCAAATGGCATCATCTTGTAACAGTACACTTCCCACGGTGTAATGAAAGCCGTTTTCTCAACATCTTCATCATCCATCCAGATGTGATGATAACCAGCGAAGCAATCTATGAATGACTGTAGCTTATGC
Source organism: Nicotiana tabacum (assembly GCF_000715075.1). Lineage (NCBI taxonomy): Eukaryota > Viridiplantae > Streptophyta > Magnoliopsida > Solanales > Solanaceae > Nicotiana > Nicotiana tabacum. Next base: position 68,490,685 of record NC_134086.1, on the reverse strand, counting down.
TTGGCACAATTGTCAATCAGGATGTGTATATTTGGCAACTTTCGGACTGGCTCGATTGAGATCCCGGTAGTCGACACAGACTCTGACCTTCCTATACTTCTTTGTCAATGGCACAATGTTGGCTAACCATGTCGGGTATTCTACTACCCTGAAAATCTTAGCGTTGATCTACTTGGTGGCTTCTTCCTTGATTTCCAAACTCATATCAGGCTTGAACTTTCTGAGATTTTGCTTTACCGGTAGACAAATTGGATTGGTTGGCAGTTTGTGAGCCACAATAGACATACTCAGACCAGTCATGTCATCATACGATCACGTGAATATGTCCTCATACTCCTTTAGAAATTCTGTGTATTCTTTCTTCTCTGATGGCGATAGGTGAATGTTGATTCGCGTTTCCTTGACATTTTCTGCATCTCCTAGGTTGACAATTTTGGTCTCATCCAGGTTGGACTTCGGTATGTTCTCAAAGTTCTCAACTTCTTTGACAATTTCGTCAGGTATGTCATCTTCCTCTGAATCCATGTCCATTTGTTGCGTTGTCTCATTGCATGTCACAGTCATTTGTTCATCAAGACAAGTAATAGTAATGTTGTATTGGTAAAGCAAGAAGAGAAAATGATAGCAATAAATATTAATTCATAAGGAAAATCAAAAATGCTTTTGATAGATTGAGTAACGGTTTTGAACATCGAAGATCTTATTGCGGGAATTGAAAAACATGCGAAAAGAAAATCATTTAGTAAATGAAACAGTGAGTAATACTTGTTTTAGCCTTGCTACCTCAAGGCTCGTCTGGATTTGGTTGTCTTGATGGTCCAATTTTGGAGATGTGCCCCTCTGCTTATAGCCTATATGAAAGGTCCTCCCTCCCCCTCCTCCTTGAGAATAACGTAACAGTCCATATCACTATCCTCTAGAAACAAGTTCTTTACTGCTGCAAGTGTTGCTTCTTCATCTGACACATAAAATAATGTCGGCGTGTTGGAAGGTCTATTCTAGATGCGGTATTGGCTGCTCTAGTAGGTAGTAAGATCCGCGCCATGGTGGCGACCAGCTATTGAATTCTTCCCAGGTGTATTCGTATCCCAAACCGAAGGTATTGCCATGTTTCTTGAGTTTTATGGGTTTAGATATTCCTTGGAGGTTCTTGTCGAGCCCTTTGCCAGGTTAGTACCCACTACAACTCAGTATACTCTTGATTTTGCTATCCCACCATTTGTCTTCATCGATAGCATTGACCCGCTCAATGTGGTGGTAAGTTTCTCCACCCAGCTTCCTTCTTCCCTCGATTGCCGGAATGGTATGGCAACTGTATATAGGGTTTCTACCATCGCCGTTAATGATTACTTCCTGGTGAACTTTACTACCTGATACAGTGTTGATTCTACGGCCCCAGCAACATGAATCCTTGGCCATCCAAGCAGCAAGTTGTAAGACGTTAGTACATCTATTAACTGGAAATCGACCTCGAACCAGATTGGTCCCATCTTCAGGCATAGACTAATCTCACCAATGGTGGACCTCTAAGAACCATCGAAGGCTTTCACATTGATTTCTCCATCCTTTATCTCATGCGGCCCTTTACCCAATTTCTTGAGTGTTACCAGCGGACAAATATTAAGACTGAAACCTCCATCGATCAGGATTCTGGTGATGAAATAATCTTCGCATTGCACGGTGATGTGTAGTGCTTTGTTGTGCCCCAGCCCTTTAGGTGGCAGCTCATCCTCATAAAAGGTGATCTTATGGCTTTCCAGCACTTGTCCTAACATATTAGCCACTTCCCCGCTAGTGATGTTACTTGGTACGTACGTTTCATTTAGCACATTTAAAAAAGAATTCTTGTGCGTCTTAGAATTTTGCAGCAAAGAGAGAATGGATATTTGCGCTGGTGTCTTGTTTAACTGGTCGATGACCAAACATTCCTTGGCCTGTATCTTCCTCCAAAGGTCATCTGGACCTACCTTAATAAGGGGCGGCCGATTGGAGGCCTTCTTGCTTGATTCGGCTAGATGTACATGGGTATAGACTATACTATTTCTTGTCATACCCTGTGCTGCGACAGTTTCTTTAATCCTGACCTTGCCTTTCCTTCTCGCCTCGGTTGTATAGTCCTAGGGTACAACATTTGTATAGAATGGTGGCATGGTTGACATCGCCGCTGGGATCAGTGTGGCTATACTCACTTCGAATGGAACATGTGCCTTGGGTGGCAAGACTGCGACCTCAAATGGTGCGGGTGCATTTGCCAGAGACACGAATTCAACCTCAATTGGTGCCGGTGTCTTTACGGATGGCGCTACTTCAAACTCAAGAGGTATAGACATATTCACCTCAGCGTCCTCAGACGGTTGGATCTGGACTACGATTGGATTGAGAGTAATTGTTGGTTTATTTGGGTCATCACCTTCTGCGATCAACCCGATTGATCCCTCGGGATCCTAGTCATCTCTTACTTCAATCATGTGGATACCTCCACCCTTATGGTCTGGCAGAGGGTTGTTGTGGACATTTGGAGCGGGCTCCTTTGCCTCAATGATCTTGTTATTAATCAAAGACTGTATCTTGTCTTTTAAAAAGCGTCATTCATCGATAGTGTGCCCTTTCATGCTGGAGTGGTATGCACAGGACTTGTTTGGGTTAACCCACTGAGAAGGATTCTCAGGGGTTGCAGCAGGGATGGGGGTGGCATAACCAACAACTTTGAGCCTCTCATACAACTGGTCGATGGGTTCGGCGATGGCTGTATATTGCTTTGGAGGTCTGCGATCAAAGTTAGGTCCGGGTATAGGGAAATTTTGGCGTGCAGGGGGTGATTGATAATGGGATGGTTGAGCATTATAAGTTTGGTAGACATGAGCGGGTTGGGAGTATCTGGGTGAAGTAGGTTGATATGTAGGAGGTGGAGATGACTGATAAGTCGGTCGTAGAGCTTGGTATGAGGGTGCTTGGTAATTTGGGGTTGGCTGGTATGTGAGTGGAGGTGTTGGGTAAGCTTGGTATTTAAGGGGAGACGTGGTCCTTTGTGCAACCATCACGGCCCCTACATCCCTTTTCTTGGACACACCACCGGACTGTAAAGCCTTATTCGTGGCTTGCAAGGCTTCGAAATTTGTAACCATACCACTTTTAATACCTTCTTCAATTCTTTCACCTAATTTGATAATGTAAATGATATAGGAAGGGCGCAACTACTCATCAAGCGTTGCTATAGTATTTGTTTGGCACGATTGGAGTATGATGTGGAGCATGATTTATGCAGCAGTTAATAATATGTAGGCAAGTATTTTCATGTTGGAAAAATAAATACAACATTTAAATAATTGAAAAGACAGTTAAAAGAAAAGGAAAACAAAGAGACAGGTCAGTTTTCAGGGTAATAAAGAAATCATTAATGTTTAAAAAGAAACAGACAAGTAAATTCAAATAAGGGAGGAGGGTACGGGATAAAGCATGCCTGGACTAATTTGTAAAGACAAGTTTGTTATGGTAAGAGCCTAAAAGAAATCCTCAGCAGAGTCTCCATACTGTCGCGCCCCCTTTTTTCCCTCCTCGCGGAGAGAGGTCCGTGTTTCGACATTCCATGGGGTGCAATGACACATTTCCTTTATGGGAATTAGGTATTTGAAGAGTCGCCACCTAACGGATTATGGTGCGTTAGGGCACCTAGAGTGATTAACTCTTGGGTTAGTTTGCATTACCAGAAATTAGGGTAAGGGCTCAAGATAACCTCGAGGGGAAGGTGTTAGGCACCCCTCTTGGTCCAAAACTGTGGGCCCCGATCAAACTTATATTTTTACAAATTAGTCCATACAAATAATTGAATCAAATAGGTGCAGTACATTTGAACAAGCAATGTAGTGAAATAAAGGTTGAACAAATTATGAAGAAAAGTTTTAAACAAGGAGAATGTTATGGGGTAAAGAGGGGTCCTAAGTTGTTTATCCTACGAGATCACCCCACGCAATGTCCAGTAAACAATTCTCAATGAGGGGCTACACGTGACATTAGTGTATAGTCGTCATATCCCACGTCTACCCTTCTTATCCCATTATTGGTCATGCAAAGTGAGTGTTGGTCATCGATTCCTATTGTGTGCTACTACCTGTCCCTTCTTAATAGTCTCGGAGGGAATTAGGACCTCTTTCTATAGGCGGTTCTAGACATACCCCTAAGGCTTAAAGGCAAAATTCTAAAGCGACAGTCAAAGAAAAGCAATTTAGGACTTTAATAGGAATGGAGCAATTAAAGGCTCATAGTTTCCTCCGCAAACAAGCATACATGCAGCACGACTCAACCACAAATAAGGTCTTTAGCAATCAAAGTCCTAAAGAAGGATTTCTAAATGATTATGCAGGAAGAAACCACTTTCAGATGCAGAAGTCACAACCTATTAGTTGCCTAGGATATCTTTTAAAAGCTCATTAGGATTCACAAACGTTGAGTGACAGAAACATCTTCGGAGCAGTGCAAGTTTTGAAAATGCCCTATGGCTTGCCTACATGTAGGACTGATACTTATGTTAATGCAGAAACAAGCAAGTTTGGAAATAATCCCTTTTAAACCTACAGGCAGGATATCTAATGAGATTACAACAGTTTTGAAATGACTAATTTTAGAAAAAAGAGTTATTGCCCGGTTTTGAGAAGTAAACTAGTCTAGGTACATTTGATCTATTAGGATAATTTGAATTACCAGATATACTTTCGAATTAGATCGTGGTATCTAGGCGTATTACTGTTTTTAGTCAACTTGTAGTAACATATGAAAGGCTTGCTGAATCGGAATTACACCCTATAGGCATGGTATCTACACTTGAGTCAATTTAAAACATGATAACTTAGAACCTAGAAACATGGTTTCTATATGACAAATGCAGGATTTAAGAAAATGATTTGTATCTGATGCAAGTGACATTAAAAGTGAAGTCCCTATAGGCATGGTTTCTATTATGATGCAAATGAGATTAAAAGCGAAACCCTACAGTCATGCTTCTAATATGCAAATGCAATCAGATTCAACATGAACAGAAACCCTATAGGCATGTTATCTAGTGAGTGAGGCAATAAGATTCAAAATTAAATCCTAAAGCAGGATTTCTACCCAAGTTACCCCATAAAGTATACATCTACCTACCCTTTCACTAAATTCCCCAAATATCTATTTACAAATTATTACAGGCCAACAAATGAATTACATAAGTGAAATATAATTAAGAAGCTATTCTATAGAAAACCTGCAATCAGGCCATAGTTACCCAAAGCCTCCAATGGTCTTTCAATCCTTGTTTCCATAGACAAATCAGAGGCTAGGTACATCAAAGTTCCCTAACGGTCTCAAGGACCCTGGGCAATACTTATACCTAGACTTAATAGCCAAGCATTGAACCAGTGCAGTGTGGAAAGCCAGCCTTAGTATGCTAGAGTTCCTAGGGTTCTCAAGGGGATCCCAAGGCAGTACACATACTAGAGGGGGTAGAACTTATTAACTAGGAGTAGAGTGAAAGTGTAGGACATATATTCGAATGGAGTTTGTTAAAAGAACTGGACTGAAAGGTCCATTTTGAAAGCAATTAGTAACAGAGATGGTTAAAAGAAGTTGGATTAGTAAAACAGAGTTCAAACACCTCAGGGTAAGACCACACACAGCAAGTGAATGAATTCAGTAATCACACATGGGGTTAAGGGGGTTTGGGGATACATATACATTAACTGCAGACACCTGACCCCATCAGGAGTATTAGGACTACGATGGACATGCTCATGGATAGTTGAACACTGGCATAATCACAAACAAGTCATGAACATATAGAGGAGGGATAGGGGATTTGGGATTCACAAAGTGGTGAGTGCACAATAGGTAAAAGAACACAATTGTCCAGGCATGCTTGAATCACACAAAGGGAATACATGAATATAAAGGGAGGGGAATCATATCAGCATGCTTAGATACAGACCTTACAACAAAACCACAAGTAAAAACAGGCCAGCAATAAAAGAAACTGAAACAGTAATAGAAACATGTTGTTGTTGAGACTTTAAATTAAACTAGGACATACCATTGAAGATAGAGGTATGCAAAATGAAAGAACCAAGGTTTACAGATGATTAGCCTTGGCTTGTAGCCGACTAATAGTAGTAGAATACCACAGAGATTTTAAGTAAGAGAGGGGTTTTTGAAAGCCAAGTCTCGTGTCTTGTTAATGAAAGACTTAGGTTATTTATAGCTTTGAAAATAGGTAGAAAAAAATGTAACAAGTAAAGGTTTAGCACAATTATGGAAGTAATCACAATTAGTATCCAATTAATACAAGTACTCCGCTTTAATCAAGGAATTACAGCTTAAACGGATACCAACAAGGATAACCAAGGAAAGAAAATCAGTTGAGAAAGACTGGTTTTTACCATATATGGGGTAGTGAAAGTATAGAGCATATGATTGAGTCTAAAGTATAGAATACACTAATTAAGGAAAGGATTCAGCAAGAATGAAGCACCATAGCAAATAAGGAAATGGAATCAATCAACTTAAACAACCAAGTAAAATTTTAGGGTTTTATAATAAAATCTTGCAATCAAACCATAAATTAAGGAAATCAGGACCAATCAAGAAGGAGTCATGATTCTGTACTTCAATATATAAATAGAGAAGAATGAACAGGCGTAGCTGACATGCAAGGTCATCCATATCGACAGAAAGAAGTAGGAGATGAGCAAACCAGATGGACACAATCATACAAAAGTGACACGAGTAGGCTAAGGACTCCGTAGAAAAACCCATTCAAAGCATGGTAACCAACAAAAACTTAACAAAGTCAAGTAGCTATGGCTAACACACATAACCAGAGTGAAGAAAACCAATCTAACACACAGAAACAGGTAAAGAAGATCAGGCCAACACATAGAAACAAGTTAAGAAAATCTTTAAGACTCATAGTAACAAGTTAAGAAAATCTTTAAGAAATTAGGGCTTTTAACAGAGTTGAGTTAAAAAGCTGTAAGAACTTAGAATTGGTTAAGATAAACAAAGAAAAAGGTTTAATCATAAAGAAATCAGTCGAAACAGGTATAGAAAGAACTCCGAAAATCCTAGTTTCTCAAAGGGAGTAAAAATGGTTTAAAGTAGAAGATCTTTCAGAAGAAATCTCGAAAATAAGCAAGTCACAGAAGGAGATAGGTTGAAAGCATAAAAATAATATAGATTTGAGAGATTCAGAAGAGATTTAGGGTTTCAAAAAGAATACCAAGTAAATATTAAAGGAACCTGTTGAAACTTCACCAATCGTGACACAAAAGGTGTGATTTTACCCAAAATCACACCGCAAACCCAAAAGTAATAGGAACAAAAGCCCTAGGTCCAAATCGACATGACATAGGACCCTTGAGGGCCTTAGAGATGATGAGCAGGGTGATGAGAGACCCATTGGAGGCTTGGGTTTGAAAGGGTGGTCGCCGAAGATGAACGAAGAAGGAGGCGGTGAAAAGTGATTAGGGTTAGGTGGAGAGAGAAGAGAGACGAGAGCATCCGAGGGCGGCGACCTTAGAAAAGTGATTAGGGTTAGGGGGTCTCTCAAAATTAAAAAGGAAAGGTTTAACGAGGGTCGTTGATCTAAGAGATCAACAACCAGGATTTAGGATGGCTTGGGTCAGGTAGACGTGTATAGGATCTGGGTCGAGTGGTTTGGGTGTGAAATTGGGCTGGAAAGGGGTCCAATTTTTGCTATAATTGAAATCCAAATTTGGCTATTATTTAAATAGCCAATTTCACCTTTTTAATATATAAAAAATAACAGGCAATTTCTGGTAAATAAATTTAAGGTGCCAAAATGATTTGAAATACATAATTAACAATTTGAAAATACGAGATCCAATTTTATGCATATAAAACATAATTAAATCTTAAAAGGGTTAATATTGCAATTATGTGCAATTTAGCTTTAAAAATACTAAATGTAATTGTAAAAATATATAAAAATTACCTTAGCCATTTTTTGGCATAAATATAGAAATTAAATAGATGAATTATTAAAACAATAATTTTGGTAATAATTATTGGGGATTTATGGATAAAAAGGGAGAAAATAAGTCAATTTAATCCCTTAAAATTATGGAAAAAATAATAAAAACCTTGGTCATGCTTATATATGTTATTTTGAAGGTAGTTATGTATATTTAAAATATATAGGGAAAAATTGGGTATCAACAACTACGCTTGACCTGATTCCCGTTTAAGAGGGGATATGTAGGCAACCCTTTGGGTTTGGTCATATCTTAATAAAATTTTCATTTTTCCAGCACAAGAAACTAGGGCAGAATTTTGAGAAGGACCCTCAAAATTCCAGAGCAAGTCCAGCCAATGCCAGCCAATGCCAGACAGTTAGAAATTGGTTAAGAAACTGGGGAAGAATTTTGAGAAGGATTCTCAAAATTCAGAAGAAGGTTCGACAAGTTTCGTCACACGCAAACAATCGAAGGATCATTTACCAAACTGGGGCAGAATTTTGAGGAGGACCCTCAAAATTCTAAAATAAGAAGAGCTGCAATGTCTCTAAAATGTGTTACAGTCACTAGTTCATCCAAAATTACTTGATATCTCACTATCAAAAATAACTTCATTTTTTTACCAATAAATGCATATTGCCAAAAACTCTATTTCCGTGACAGTCAGGTGCCTCCCAGGGCAACTCAAACAAGGCCTCCAGAACGGAGTGAAGCAAAGCCAACAGATGAAGGCACGAACCAACCTCCCCTTACAAAACTTATAGTTTTCTTTGGATGCAAGCATGCTGAACATAACAGAAGCATTCACAAACATACACATACAAAAGTCCTAATGATCAGGCTACCAGACAGAAATATATCTCCACCTAATAACTATTCTATTCTTATTTGCTCTTGCATGAGGCTAAGCCCTGCCACCATATTTTCATAAGGCTAAGCATTGCCTTCTCTCTGTATGAGACTAAGCCCTGTCTCTAATCTTTGCATGAGGCTAAGCCTGCCTCATTATTTGTATAATGCTAAGCATTGCCTTCTCTCTGCATGAGACTAAGCCCTGTCTCTAATCTTTGCATGAGGCTAAGCCTGCCTCAATATTTGTATAATGCTAAGCATTGCCTTCTCTCTTCATGAGACTAATCCCTGTCTCAAATCTTTGCATGAGGCTAAGTCCTACCTCCATATTTGCATAAGGTTAAACATTGCCTTCTCTCTGTATGAGACTAAACCATGTCTCAAATCTTTACATGAGGCTAAGCCCTGCCTCCATATTTGTATAAGGCTAAGCATTGCCTTCTCTCTGCATGAGACTAACCCCTGTCTCAAATCTTTGCATGAGGCTAAGCCTGCCTCCATATTTGCATAAGGCTAAGATTGCCTTCTCGTTGCATGAGACTAAGCCATGTCTCAAATATTGCATGAGGTTAAGCCCTTCCTCCATATCTGCATAAGACTAAGCTCTGCCTTCCATTTGCATGGGACTAAGCCCTGCCTCCATTTTGCATAAGGCCAAGCACTGCTTTCCATTTGCATGGGACTAAGCCCTGTCCCGAATCTTGCATGAGACTAAGCTCTGTCTCCATCTGCATGAGTGTCACGACCCAAACCGATGGGCCGCGATAGGCACCTGGTACCTTACTCGACCGAGTACCAACGTAATGTATCTTTCTTATTACATCATCATATACACGTGACATACAGGCCTAATAAGGCAACATAATCATTTATAAACTCAAAACATAGGCCGACAAGGCCGTACAATCTTTCACGTATACGACATATGTCTACAAGCCTCTAAGAGTACATAAATGTCATAAAGGTCGGGATAGAGTCCTGCCATACCAAACAATACACGTCTAAATCATACTAACCAAACAAGTAACTCCGAAGCAAATGTAGTGCACCAACATCTTTCGCTGAGCTGATAGCCTACTTGGAGGGCTCTCGACCTGTCTATCATGAGCTGCAGGCATGAAACGCAGCGTCCCCAGGCAAAAGGGACGTCAGTATAAATAATGTACTAAGTATGTAAGGCACATAAATAAGTACATAAGAGACATGGAAGAAATATAGCGTACATGACTCAACCTATAAGTCTGAATAACTTTGTAAATCATAAATTACTTTTAGCGTCATGCATATGAATGTCATGTCGTGCATAGGTACATGTTTCATAACATCATCAGCCTCTAAGAGCATCCCATCATATCATATCGGCCACTGTGGGCAAAATCATCATCGTATACCAGCTGATCAGGTGGTGGTGTGTATATAACGCCATAACCTCTTCCCATATCCCATATACATATACATACATATATACGCGTATATAACGCCGTTTGAATCATATTTAAGCCACTGTAGGCAACATCATCATCATATACCAGCTAATCAGGTGGTGGTGCGTACATAACGCCGTAAACTTTTCCCATATCTGATATACATATATTTACATATGTACGCGTATATAACGCCATCTGGTCATGGGTTAATGCACATGTATAAATGAGTGAAATGCATGAAAAATACACAATAATCTCGATATTCCTTCCGGATAAACATTTCCAACTGCCTATTATTCGGAGACCCATGACCAGAAGATAATAATAATTCTAATGGGGAATCAAGAATATAGACACCTCTACTATTTATATGAATAGAGTAATTTATAGAAACTATGTATTTGCTCGTTTCTTCAGTATAATTTGGACCATGCCAAAAGAAAGAAGGGAGAGCCTTAATATACCTGGAGTAGGAAAAACTGCGTATAATATTCTCGTAGGAGAATTTGATTGCAAAAAGTCTTGTTGCTAATGTCTTGAAGGCTTCAACGGTAACGTTTCTAACGTACTGTTGGTCTTTGTTTACTTTGGTAGAAGAAGAAATTCTTACGTTGTGGACTTGTCTTCAACAGAAATGGTGCCTTTAGGTGTTGGTTCTTCAATAGGTAGTGGAATTAAAATATCAAATAATAATTTTTTTGGTAGAAGAGTTGGTCTTTATTTTTCAAGACATGAAAGTGACGTTTTTAAAGCTTGAAAATGCTAAAACCCCCTTTCTTATATCAATATACTAATGTGTATACAAGTGTAAAAGGTGGGGTGTCTTGACACAAGTTTATTAGGTTGCCACATATCCAAATGATTAATGAGTCATTGTTTGGAAAGTGGCATGACTGCCATGTTTTTTTTGGGGTTTATATTGTTACTTTATCCACTTATTAGTTAACCGGATAATATTTCGTTACCCGATAATTAATCTATTACCCGCATAATTTAAAAATTATCACAAATTATTTAAAATATTACTCGCTTTTCACATACCTTATACGCCTTACTATTATGGCATGTGGTACCTTGTATGGTACTAGTCCATAAATATCGAGTATTTTAGCTTGAGCGGTATTTTATCCCAAAATACCAAATTTCAACGAAATTCATTTTATTCGAATTGCTTCCCCTCTCACATTTATGAATTTATTCATCACTTACAATCCTTATAATCTCCAAATAATCTTTTCCTTGGACTGATGTCAATTACCTTACGACAAATTCAACGTAAAATACTGCGGGGTGCAACATCGTCGTAACTTATTACTGCGAAGCATAACATCACCGTAATGTATTACTGCTAGGTATAACACTGTCGTAATATTTTACTGCAGGACATAACACCATCATAATAAATTACTGCACTGGGTAACACCATCGTAACATATTACTGCGTGATGTAATATTGCGAGGCGTAACATTATTCCCCCTTTGGAACATTCGTCCTCGAATGTTGACTGATGCACTTATCATTTTCATAACTTATATCTTCCGAATACTTTAGAACTTCCCTTGCCATCTAGGTGACTGTTCTGTGAATAAATCCAAAGTCCAGGGCATTCCTCCCTTAGGCCTCCTTCTCACACCACAACTTATAGTCGGAATCCTTCCAATCTCGTAACTGTTGGTACCTTTCATCATGCAGCCTGTACGATTTTGACCTTGTAAGTGTTTCCAATCTCTAGGCTTCATATGTAGAGTTTGATAAGATGTCCCTTTGGGCATCTATGAGTATACTGAAGTTCTTCGCTCGATACTTTGCTGAATTCACGAATATTGCTATATCTTATCGCATAGGTCCATTTAGCCATCCATATGAATTTACTTCCATAACACTTACTTTAATTTATCATTGCTGAGGTTTTCTTCCAAATCCTAGCTTACTCTCGTTGCTTATTCCATATGTATAAATTATGACGGCCTAATCTCATCTCATACTTTCTGACTTTTGTCCATCCATTATTGATCTACAATATACAACTGATAACTTGAAACTTCTTACGCAATACTTTGCCCCTAGGGCTTACGTTCCCTCAAGGAATATTCGAAGTGATTCCATAATCGTGTTTTTTTTATTAACTCATATTGTATTAATCAAAGTATAACTGTACAAAGCCATGTAACTGTTGATTCCCATAATCGTATTTCATAGTGTCTCGATGTTATTAACCTTATGGGGGTGTCCTAATTTCGTGCCGCCAGTGAAATCTTTTCTCCTTCTTTTTTTTTCTTTTTCAAATCATTATTCAAACGAAGGCCCAAACGTCATCCTTTGTCTGTCACAATTATATCCTCATCTTATTACCAGGTCAGCATTTCATTCCTTCTAAATGCTATTAATCTTAGACTCCTTGGAGTTCATTAAGGCTATAGTGAGCTTTGTATAGCATAGAGAATCCATTAGCTCCCTTATTTTCATGGGCCTATTCCTGAGGACTAATCCATTCTCATCACACTCTCACTCGCCTTTTCTCGTTCTTACATCCTGTCATAAAACTTTGTCACTTTACTATACTTTAGCTTGCGACCTATACATATCTATTTATACTACTCGTAATCTTTCTTCAACTTGCTTGAATTTCCTTGTGTTATTTTAGAACATCAAGTGATACATCACATCGTCTCTAACTTTCTTTACTTTCTTAACTAGACCTCTCGATACCCAGAAATCACTGACTAGAAGATATGCCACCGACGATGCCGCTATCATTCCATGATATTGAATCCTTATGCTTCTAGCCTTCTATCCCAAGTATGGAATATCCTCAACCTTCTGCTTTTGAGTATCTCGTACATTGTTCACCTTTACCTTACTTTCCTTAAAGCCTCACATCACATCTTCTATCTCTTTCGTACCCCTAATTTTAACGGAGATCCTGCAATGTTCTCGATCACGATGTTTCTATTTTTCTGGGTCCAATAATCAAACTCCTTTTACTTGGGTGATATAATTTTTTTAGTTTCCTCTTCCTTCTGATCAGCCTTTACGTAGGCTTAAGCTATCTTCCGATCTATGGCTCGTGGTATCAGTTATTACCTTAGCCTTTCACGGGCGTTATGGAATATCCATGGTACAGTCTTCTAATAATTCAATCCTTTGTCTATGCCCTGGGCTAATTTCTTTCTTTTTAACTTATATCGGAGTCTTCTATGGCTGTAGTTATCACCAAATATGCTTCCTAGATATTGCTCCAAATTCTTGAGTGTATCCATAACGCAGTAACTCAGGATCATTGATCGAATCATTTCTTTCGTTCCATCTCAGCTTTTTTTAAACGTGTGCAATTACTTTTCTTGGTCTTTCTGCCCCTTGTTGCGTCCATACTTATCTTATCTTAGTGCCCACACTTGCCAGAGTTTTCACGCAACTCATATGATCTCAAATATTAGTTTTAATTCTTACTTCCCGTTCATTAGCCACAGTAGGTGCCACTTTCCTTTGGAATGTTTACAATATTGTTGCGAGATTGTTGTTACACGACCATTTCCTCTTTAGGTCGTTGTGCTTATGTTGAAGCCTTCTTTCTTATCTCCTCATCTAGTCTTTCATTGTAGTACTTAGGGAGAACCCTTGACTCTCGTAAAGCTGTGAGCTTATTATACCGTATTCCTGATAGAATTTTTGATGTTCGTGCTCACTTGTAATTATCCTTAGTTACTTACCTCCATACTCATCTGCTCGTACGACTGCTTTTGAATTGAAGTTTTTACTGTCTTTCTGGTGGAACTATCTTTTATTTCTGTAACACTCATAGAGTAACTTTAACTATCCCAACTCCTACTTGAATATTTCTCAAGTATTATAATGTCATAATTGTGGAGCTAAATTCACTATATTGGGTTTTACTATCTTTATCTTGCACGACCTGCTATCTTGTACTGTATCCTCTTGACTAGCCATAGTTAGGCTCTTTTTGAATCAACTACTAACTACTCATTGGCCCATCCTCATGTCAATATTCCACGAAATCTTTCTTGGGTTATTGCCTTGGTCTTAACTTACGTCTCGCACTGGCTCCTTAATTATCAATAACATCTCGAGTAGGAACCCTTACTTCTTATGAATCTTCTTTTGTCGTCCATTCTATTATTAGTGGAAGAAAATTTGAAGTTCTTATGATGGCGACTATCACCAGTCACTCAGTACCTAATTCATGTTTAGTTTATCTTGTTTACCAATCCATACTGGTTCTATTACTCTGGGGTCTAACATTTCCTCTTGGTAATCGCGCTATAGTTGCGAGCTTACTTCTCGAAATAAGGACATGACTGTATGGCCTATACTCTATTGTTATCTCAAGGCCTGTCATCTTTTGTCTTTTCCTTCACTTGATTGTAAACTCTGTAATACTGCCATCATTTTTTTGACCTACCGTTGTCATTCGCGTATCACATCTTATTCATAATGCTTCATTAGCTCTCTTCTTATCTCCCACTAATTATCTATGTCTATTGCTTTACTCTAAAAACTCGAACAAAACATTCTTTTGCTTTTGGCTCCCCTTGCTCCATCCCTTGGTTATTCCAGTTTCCTAACATTTTTTCTTTACTGGGGGAGGGAGCCACACTAAAGTAATATTTATTCCTTCAAGGCTTCTAGTGCTCATATCTAGCTTTAATATTTTAGGGTGCACCATCTAGGTGTCTCACAAGGAGGTCTATTAGCGGATTTGCAATATCCTTTGGCAATGTCAACTAATGCAAGCAATCCATTCACCAATTTGGGTTACCCTAACCCTAGATGGATCTTGATATCCCATCCTTCTCTTAACTATACCTATTATCCCCCACAGGGCATAACTGAAATCGGTGTGACCAATTGTACAAACCTCTGTTACTGTTGAATATAACTCAAAAAGCTTATGTTCCTCTACCTGAATTATAAACATTGTTAACCTTCGTTAACTGGGTGTCTTGTACCCCTGTTTGTCTTGCTTCTTTTGCTTATTGAAACTTGTATTTATCTTCTTAATCTCTCATTGTCTTTTACATCATCATATACACGTGACATACATGCCTAATAAGGAAACATAATCATTTATAAACTCAAAACATAGGCCGACAAGGCCGTACAATCTTTCACGTATACATCATATGTCTACAAGCCTCTAAGAGTACATAAATATCATAAAGGTCGGGATAGAGTCCTGCCATACCAAACAATACACGTCTAAATCATACTAACCAAACAAGTAACTCCGAAGCAAATGGAGCGCACCAACATCTTCCGCTGAGCTGATAGCCTACTTGGAGGGCTCTCGACCTATCTATCGGGACCTGTGGGCATGAAATGCAGCATCCCCAGGCAAAAGGGACATCAGTACGAATAATGTACCGAGTATGTATGGCACATAAATAAGTACATAAGAGACATGGAAAAAATATAAAGTACATGACTCAACCTGTAAGTCTGAATAACTTTGTAAATCATAAATTACTTTTAGTGTCATGCATATGCGTATGAATGTCATGTCGTGCGTAGGTACATGTTTCATAACATCATAAGCCTCTGAGGGCATCCCATCATATCATATCGACCACTGTGGGCAAAATCATCATCGTATACCAGCTGATCAGGTGGTGGTGTGTATATAACGCCATAACTTCTTTCCATATCCCATATACATAAACATACATATATACATGTATATAACGCCGTTTGATTCATATTTCAGCCATTGTGGGCAACATCATCATCATATACCAGCTGATCCGTTGGTGGTGCATATATAACGCCGTAACCTTTTCCCATATCCTATATACATATATTTACATATATACGCGTATATAACGCCATCTGGTCATGGGTCAATGCACATGTATAAATGAGTGAAATACATGAAAAATACATAATAATCTCGATATTCCTTCCGGATAAACTTTTCCAACTTCGTATTATTTTGAGACCCATGAACAGAAGATAATAATAATTCTCATGGGGAATCAAGAATGTAGACACCCCTACTATTTCTATGAATAGAGTAATTTATAGAAACTGTGTATTTACTCATTTCTTCAGTATAATTTGGACCATGCCAAAAGAAAGAAGGGAGGGCCTTAACATACCTGGAGTAGGAAAAACTGCGTATAATATTCTCGTAGGAGAATTTGAATGCAAAAAATCTTGTTGCTAACATCTTGTAGGCTTCAACGGTAACGTGTCTATTGTACTGTTGGTCTTTGTTTACCTTAGTAGAAGAAGAAATTCTTACGTTGTAGACTTTTCTTCAACAGAAATGGTGCCTTTAGGGGTTGGTTCTTCAATAGGTAGTGAAATCAAGCCAATTTTGGCGCCGCTTTATGATAATGAAACCAACCAGCAAAAAGCATTAACGCTGCAAAGACCAATGCCCCAATTGTTGTACAATAGAGTTGTAATTCACTAGTTATTCTAGATGCTCGCCAAATCTGGAAAAAATCAGAGGTTATTTGTATTCCTCGGAAAACCCCCACCTACATCACCATTTAATATTTCTTGGCCCACTATTGGACAAACCACCTAGGCACTAGGCCCAATATGAGTTGGATCACTTAGCCACGCTTCATAATTAGAAAAACGAGCAACGTGAAAATACATGCCGCTCATCCAAAGAACGATGATGGAGAGTTGACAGAAATGTGCACTAAATACTTTTCGAGAGATCTCCTCCAAATCAATGGTATGGCTATCGAAATCGTGAGCATCAACATGTAGGTTCCAGATCCAAGTGGTAGTATCAGGCCCTTTAAACTATTGTTCTTGAGAAATGACCCGGTCTGGCCCATTCCTCGAACAAAGTTTTTACGGGATCCCTATCTACCAAAATTTTAACTTATGGTTTCGGCGAACGAATAATCATTAAGTCAATTAAAATATCAAATTATTTTTTTGGTAGAAGAGTTGGTCTTTATTTTTCAAGACAAGATAATGACGTTTTTAAAGCTTGAAAATGCTAAAACCCCCTTTTGTTATATCAATATACTAATATGTATACAAGTGTAAAAGGTGGGGTGTCTTGACATAAGTTAATTAGGTTGCCACATATCCAAATATCTAAGGAGTCATTGTTTGGGAAGTGGCATGGCTGCCACATTTTTTTTGGGGGTTAATTTTGTTACTTTATCTACTTATTAGTTAACCGGGTAATATTTCGTTATCCGGTAATTAATCTATTACCTGCATAATTTAAAAATTATCACTAATTACTTAAAATATTACTCACTTTTCACATACCTTATATGCCTTACTATTATGGTCATATGGTACCTTGTATGGTACTAGTCCATAAATACCGAGTATTTTAGCTTGAGCCGTATTTTATCCCAAAATACCAAATTTCAACGAAATTCAATTTTTTTCGACTTGCTTCCCCTCTCACCTTCATGAATTTATTCATCACTTACAATCCTTATAATCTCCAAATAATCTTTTCTTTAGACTGATGTCAATTACCTTACGACAAACTCAACGTAAAATACTGCAGGGTGCAACATCGTCGTAACTTATTACTGCGAAGCTTAACATCACTGTAATGTGTTACTGCTGGGTATAACACTTTCGTAATATTTTACTGCAGGACATAACACCATCGTAATATATTACTGCAAAGGGTAACATCATCGTAACATATTACTGCGGGATGTTATATTGACGTAATATTGCGGGGCGTAACAATGAGGCTAAGCCATACCTCTATCTACATGAGGCTAAGCCCTGCCTCCATATCTGCATAAGGCTATGCTCTGCCTTCCATTTGTATGGGACTAAGCCCTGTCCCGAATCTTGCCTGGGGTTAAGCTCTGCCTCCTATTTGCATAAGGCCAATCATCGCCTTTATTTGCTGAGACTAAGCACAGTCTCTCTGGCACCATCTATTTGCTCCTCTTTTGGGCTAAGCTCTGTCCTTAACCTCATAAGACTAAGTCTTGTCTTGTTGATTTTAGCATCATATTATTGCATCTTATGGGCTGAAATATCGCCAACTTGTCCAAAGGCGTCATTGTCTAAAGGCATCATCCTCATAGCTGGAAGACAACATGTCATGTCCCAAGGATCCCTCAATACTTGCACATAATTATTCAAAGGCATTATGGTTCATAGGCGCCATCCTCATGGCCCGAGAACATTATTTCATGGCCTGTGAATCCCCTATCTCATAGTTCATGGTCCATGACATCATAGTCTAAGTACGTCATCTGCATTATCCAAAGGCAATCTTTCATGGTCCAAAGGGAATTTGCATCATTTATATGCTTGCATTCATTTGGTTTTAAGCTTTGCAGGTAATCTAGGAGGTAACCGTTCTATAAACGAGAACAACTTTCGCTCTGGTTTCCGCTCATACCATTTATACCTTGCTGTTATTTCAAACGTAACTCATTCCCATCAATTTTTTCTCCTTCACTCCATGATCATTTCGATACCTGCCCTGTGATACATCTATTACAATTAAGATTCACATTCATAACTCCACATAAATCCATCCGATACTATCCTTCCCGAAAGAACCCTTTCCGGTATAACAATTCCATCGGTTTTATTCATCGTAGGGTCCAGAGCTACACATGGCCTAATTCCTGTAAAACCAGGGATATGTAGGCAGCTTAAAGACCAGGGTCAGGCCTCTATTTTTCAAAACATCCCATTTGGTCAACCCTCATCTTATTTTCATATGTGTGCTTAGACTGATTATCTGTTAAATCCCCTTTATCTTATACGTGTGCTTAGATTGCATATATGTTAAATGACTAATTCACAAAAAATGAGTTCGGCCGGGACACACGTTGTGGACCTCGAAGAGTGCCTAACACCTTACCCTCAATGTTATTTCAAGCCCTTACCCAAGTCTCTGGTAATGCAAACCAGTTTCATGAGTTATTTTTTCTAGCTGCCCTAACGCACCATAAATCCGTTAGGTGGCGACTCTTCAAATTCAAATACCTAATTCCCGAAAGGAATGAGTTGTTCCCACTAAATGTCGAAACCCGGACTCCACGAGGGAAAAGGGGGCGCGACAGCATGGCACTCGGGCCATACCTACCGAGAAACAATGCACATTTTATCTTACCTTTCTTATTATCTATAAGCACCGGCGATATCAATATAAATGGTAGACATGAATCGTAAACAATCAACAATGACAGATACTTGCATGAACATATATACTATGGGCCGACAAGGCTGTCATGAAGCTATATATAAGGTACGAGCTGACAAGCTGCCATGAGAGACTATACAACAAATCAGTCGAAAAGGCAATCCAAACTATACATGAATCAACATTTGTCTATGAGCCTTTAAAGGAACAGAAGTGCTGCAACATTTCCAGAACAGGGCCCTGACATACCCATAATGTCTATAACAAAAATGCATACCAAGACCATGGCAAGTCCGAAGAAGTAATCTCGCCAATAACCGCTGAACCGGGTAGCCTACTATGGTGGGGGAGCTGCATCTACCTATCTTTTAGGACCTGCAGCACGACATGCAACGTCCATAAATAAAAAGGATGTCATCACGAATAAAGTACTGAGTATGTAAGGCAGGAAAGCATAAGTAAGAACAGTAATGTAAATAGGGATAGAAAATATAAAACTTGTAACATCTGGGTACCTCTGAGGGCTACTGACATGAAATGTATGTATGTATGTATGTATGTATGTATGTATGTATATATATATATATATATATATATATATATATATATATATATATATATATATATATATATATATATATGTATGTATGTATATATATATATATATATGTATGTATCTATATATATATGTATATATATATACACACACCCCTCTCTTACCATCATCATATCGTACCCGGCCTCGAAGAGGACTCGGTAAAAACGTACTCGACCATCATAAGGCTTGGTAGAATCGTACCTGGCCACATGGAGCTCGGTAAAATCCATCTAAACACTGGTTTCACAATAGGTGTCGTATCCGGCTGACTATAGCGTGACTCGGTAGAGTAAAATAGATACATATATATAATGCATGTTGGACTCATTGGAATCATATTCTCAACCTTTTGGAGTGATGTAAGGTCGGTATCCTCCGTACACGTTATTAGGACTAACTCTTCATCATTAATCTTATAATAATTAGGAAGTACCAATACATTGATAACATAAGAATAAGAGAAGAAACCTCAACATCAATTATTCCATAAGAAGGAAAACAATGTAAGTACTACTAGCTTCTAAGAGTAGAGTATCTTTGAAAGCTCGTTCATTACATCATGTACAATCGGAGTCATGCAAAAGAAGGAAAGGAATAGCCTCACCTACCTTGTATATACTTCCCAACCTCAAGCTATGCAAAAAGTCACGACTCCTTTGTCTACAATAAGAGAAATGACACTATCGTTATCGTTTAAGTGTCGTAACTATTATGTATCGACCGCAACCTATGTTACGATGAAACGGACAGCACCTCCACTATTTATATGACTTCCCAAAAGTCAAAAAATTTACCAAACAGCCCAAACAACATCAATAATAATCATATTAAGCGTCCCAAAATAGTCCACCAACCAACAACATTACTAACAAGCCTTTCAATATATATCTCACAAGTTTTAGCTTCAACGATTTAGCCGCAAATTGGATAATCTTAAGTACATGTAGAGTAAGAGCTTACTTACCTTTAAACAGAAAGAAAAATCCAACTTGACCTTAACTGAATAGAAATATCTCTCCAATGCTGCCACAAGAACATGGATGTGAAACTAGCAATCAATTAGGGTTTTTCGGCACTAGAATCACTTTAGAAGACTTGAAATCACCTAAGGTAGACATTAAAAACTTGAGGGAGTAATTTACACAACATAAACCACTTAAAACAACCTCTCACACAAAACAAAAATCAGCAACAACAAGAAGAACAAGAAACTTACTAGCACCACGGGATTCCCGATACTTGATTTGTGTTGCTTGTCGTTTGTTTGGGTCTTCGATCATGAGAGAACCTTGAGAGACAATTTATAGGGTTCTAAGGTCTGAATATACTAAAAAATATTAACTAAAAATGGGGTTGAGGAATCTTATATATATCCATATGTCTTAAACAACCTATGTGGGCCCCATAGAGCTGTCTGGTGCAGTCTCGCAAAAATGCGAATATCTCTCTACTCCGAGATCGTATCCACAAACAGTTTAATGCGTTTAAAACTAGAGTCATATATATTCAATTGGGTGAGTAGATCACCATGTAATTCTAAGCAAATTGGGAGAAAAGATGAGTAACATTTGATCCAAAGTTTAAATAAAATTATGAACGTAAGTTGCGACAACTTTTGTCGACTTTTGTTTTATAACTCGTTTGAATTCAAGACTTATGATATGGATATTATATGATTTAAATACCTTAAAACTCAACCTCTTGGTAATATTAAGCACCTCTAGCTTTACCCAAAAATACGGGTTACAATATCCTTGATTCGTTTAACTTCTAATGCTTGTTAACCACTCTTATATGCCCTTGTATCATTTAAGACCAATATGATTAACTTATTTTCTTCTCAAAGATAATATATTCTTGAATTTATGTCGACTAACTTACGACGTGAACTAACATACGTAAATATGGTTTGTAACATTATGATGGTGGGAATATCTAATTTTCATGCTACTTTCCAACAATGGTGTTAAGGAGATTCAGCCATGACATGACTTGAAGATTCTGTAAGAAGAAGTAATAAGAGAAATGCAATCTTTGTTATTAGCTAACAAAGAAGAGGAATGAATAGCTATACAGTACTATCAACTAACTATTGTATTTATACAAAAAAAATACCAACTAACTAACTAACTATTGGTAGTTATAACTAATTATTCCTAACTAATAAATAGTTGGGACCCACTATACTCAACACTCCCCCTCAAGTTGCGGGATGAAATACATCTTGCATTCCCAGCTTGCCTAGTAGATATTCATGTTGTGGCTTGCATAGACTCTTAGTCAATAGATTTGCTAGCTGCTCAGTTGTTCTGATGTGTTGAGTTTTAATCTGACCTTGAACAAGCTTTTCTCTCAAAAAATGACAATCAATGTCAATGCGTTTGGTTTATTCATAAAATATAGGGTGAGCGGAAATTTGTATAGCAACCTTGCTATCACAATGCAGCTGTATGAGCTATACCAGTTCAGTTCCCAGCTCCTCAAAGAGTCATATTATCCACACCACTTCTGCTATAGTAGAGTGCATACTTCGAAATTCAGCTTCAAAAGAGTTCCTGCACGCAGTTCTCTATTTTTTTTACTTTCATGATATCAGTGTTTTATCAAATTTCACTATATAGCCTATCACTGATCTCCTTGACTCTACACAAGCCCCCAATCAGAATTACAGTATGCAGACAGAGATTTGCTTGCTTTTGCAGGCATAAGCAATTTAAGTCTAGGAGCAGTTTTTATGTATCTCACCACTCTTTGGGCAGCTTCCATGTGAGAAATCTTAGGTGCATGCATATACTGTCTGAGCCCTTGAACTACAAAGGCAATGTTAGACCTTGTCATGGTTAAGTACAGCAACCTTCCAACTAGTCTCTGATAACCTCCCTTGTCTTCAAGTTCTTTTTCAACTGTAGATCTAACATTTGGTATTTGCTTGTCAAACTCAATGGATGTGAACTTGTGATTGAACTCTAGAGGTGTTGTTGCTGGCTTTGCACCTGCTAGGCCTAGTTTAGAAACTAGTTCTAAAGAATACTTCCTTTGGCACATAACAATTCCTTCCTGAGATCTAAAGAACTCAATCCCTAGAAAGTATTTAAGGTCACCAAGATCTTTCATCTTGAACCTCTCCTGCAAATCCTTTCTGACTTGTTTGATCAGTCTTAGACTACTTCTAGTTACTAGAAGATCATCTACATAGGCAAGAATGACTACTAACTCTGAATTCATCTTCTGAGTAAACAAAGAATAGTCTTAGTGACTTAGAACAAATCTCATATCAATGAGAGCTTCAGTTAGTTCCAGGTTCCACTCCCTAGGTGCATGTTTTAATCCATAGAGTGACTTATGCAATCTGAACATATGCTGACACTCCTCCTGGCTTGAAAAGCCACCAAGAACATACATGTACACTTTTTCGAGAAGATCTCCTTGAAGAAAAGCATTGTGAACATCCATTTGGAACACATACCATACTGAACTAGTAGTTAATGCATACTACAACCCTCACAGTAACCATTTTAGCTACAGGAGAGAAAGTTTCCATGCAGTCCAATCCTCATTATTGACTGTAACCCTTGGCCACCAGCATGGCCTTATATCTCTCCACTTCACTAGATGAATTGTATTTGACTTTAAACATCCACTTGCAACCTATAGGAACCTTGGCAGGAGGAAGAGGAACAATAGACCAGGTGTTGTTATCTTCAAGAGCTGTGATTTCAGCTTGCATAGCCTCACCTACTTGGGATCCCTACTGGCTTTGTAGAAGAATTTGGGTTCCACAATAGCTTAGAATGCAGCAAGAAAATCTCTATAAGCAGAGGACAACTTATCATAGGCTTCATAGTTTGACCTAGGATATGCAGACTTATCTGGTGGAACCACATAATCTGCTAGCCACACAGGTGGTTTGGTGGTCTTAGAGGACTTGCTGAGTGCTATGGAAGGAGCAGATGGTTCACAAGCTGAGATATGATAGGGAATTTGTGAGAATAGAATAGACTGACCATGATCTTGAGGGACTGAGATAGAAGAAGAGGAAGTCTCAACTTCATCAGTAGAGTTCTAGCTAGATGAGGCTGCAAGAAACTCAGCATTCGCAAAAGAAGAATCATTAGAGGAAGCAGCTGGTTGTGTAAGTTGTTCTACAAACTCCAAGACAGGAAATAAGGGAGAAGCACCAGAAGATATATGCTTGAAATGGAACACTTATTCTTTGAACATAGTGTCTCTGCTAACAAAGAACCTTTTTTAACACAAATCATAGAGTAAATATCCCCTTTGAGATGAGGAATAGCCCATGTGAACAGCTAGAATTGCTCTGGGGCAAAACTTATCCCCTTTCTTCATGGTAGTGGCATAACAAAGACTGCCAAACACTCTCAGATGCTGTAATGAAGGATTCCTTTGAAACAACTTCTCAAAGGGAGATTTGCTTTGTAGTAGTATAGTAAGCAAACTGTTTAGAAGATAGACTGTTGTAGACACATTCTCCCCATAATTTGAGGGGTAAGAAAGTTTGAAACCTGAGTGCTCTAGCCATGTCTAGGATAGACCTGTGCTTTCTCTAAAGCTTGAAACCTGAGTGCTCTATCCATGTCTATGATAGAGCTATGATTTCTCTCAACGACCCCATTCTGTTGAGGGGTATATGTATAAGAACTTTGATGTACTATACCTTGAGTCTTCAACAAGGTCTGCATCAGGTCATTAAAAAAACTTTATGCCATTGTCTGTTCTTATGTATTTGAGTTTGTGATCAAACTGTGTTGAGGCCATTGCTACAAAGTTTTAATCACCTCAATAGTATATGATTTAGAATGCAATAAAAATAGCTAGGTATATCTAGAGTAATCATCTACCAAGGTAAAAAAATATCTCTTGCTACCATGCATAGGCACCCTATAGGGTCCTCAAACATTACAATGCACAATGTCAAAGATATATTTAGAGCAAGAAGAGCTAGTTGGAAAAGGTAGTCTTGATTGTTTGGCTATAGTACACATAACACAATGATGTTCCTTCAGCTGCATATTATGCAAAGCATCTACAGATCTTAAGACCTTTAAGGGAGTATGACCTAATATTTGATTCCATAAAGAAGATACAACACAAGTCTTATTGTTTGCTAGATTACTACATTTATTGGTATCACCTGGAATGGTATGTATAATTGAATAGGAATGAGTGCCTTGGTGATTGAGTATTACTGTCTTCTGCCTTGAGAATGTACAGACCCAACTCTTTCTTACCAATCCCCAACACCTTCCCACTTGAGAGTTCCTAAAAGATATAGAAAGCATGGTAAAATGTTGGTAGATATTGCAGCTCTTTTGTGAGTTTGGACACTAAGAGGAGATTATATTTAAACTCTAGAATATGGAGAATGTTCTGAACTTTTTTATCCTTGAATAAAGAATAAATACCAGTATGAGTAATAGACACATGTTCTCCAGTTTGTAAATGAACTTTACTCCTAACATTTTCTGGTATTTCATCATACTTCTCTAGCAGGTGCAAACTAAGAACTATATGGTTTATTGCTCCTCTGTCTATAATCCAGTTACTATGCATCAAGCTTGTCATAAATGCATGTATACTAACTGTTGTCCCTGTATTGACAGCATTAGCAACAGGTTCAGCCTCCTTATTCTTGTTTAGCAAATGCAAAATCTGCTGGTACTGTTCCTGAGTAAAGAAGTGAGCTGGAGAAGTTGGAATACCAGAACTTGTCACACTGTTAGCCTGAGCATTTTATGCCCCTCCTTTTCTCTTATTTTTGAAGTCAAAAGGATAGCGTTTGAAGCTTAAAACAGTTCTCTCTAGTGTGACCCTTATATTTACAGTAATCACACCAAATTGCACCTTGACCAAATGAGTTTCTAGGCCTATAGCCTCCATTGGAATTGCTATTAGTTTGTCCTCCACCATTGTATCCGCCTGTATAACCTCCATTAGAGTTATTATAAGTCTGTCCTCAACCATTGTAACCTACAATATACACCTTATTACTTATCATAGCAGCTTCATTACCCTCAACATATACACCTTGTCCATTAATTCTCTGACTCTCCACATTAACTATCATAACATAAGCTTGCCTCAGATTAGGCAAGGGTCGAGTCATGAGGACTTGATTCTTTGCATTCTCATAGGATTCATTTAGCCCTATGAGGAACTGATACAATTTCTGTATCTGATAGTATTTTACATATTTCCTTGATTCAGCACAACCACAAGAAGGTGGTGGAGTTAAAGTTTCATACTCGTCCCACAAATCTTTTAGTTTAGTAATACATAGACACAGAGGATATGCCTTGAGTTAATGTGGCAATTTCTTTGTGCAAATAGCAAATACTAGATGTATTATCTTTATCAAATCTTTCCTTAAGATCATCCCACACTGTATATCCATCGGAAATAGATTACTGAACTAATTAAACTGGGTGAAAGTGTATTCATTATCCAAGCAAGTACAATAGTATTGCATCTATCCCCCAGTTCATGCAAACTAGCATTATATCTGTTTTTCCTACAAGTGCCTAGCACAAAGCCTAATTATTTTACACCATGCAACACAATTTTCATAGATATACTCCAAATAGAATAGTTTTTTAAACCTTGAAGCTGAATAGAAATGAGAATAGAATCTTGAGTATCAGAAGGATGAATGTAGAGAGGATGATTGTGGTCGACGAGTTCTGTAGACATTGAAGCAGCAACAGGAGCATCAACTACCTCTTCATTGATCGACATTGTCACAATAGCAAATGCTTCACCAGAAATCTTCACAATTTTATCAAATTCACATAAATTTAGATACAATCTGACCGCAATTCAACCAGAAAATCAAAAAATCCCAAACCTAAGGCCGAGCAGAGAGATTTCTGTGTTGAAGAATATCTCGATCAAACCGGTGAAAGGATGCTTCGATACAGTTGAATGATTCAAGTTCTCTCACGGCTGAGCTTAAGGAGATCGAGCACCAAGCTTTGATACCATGTTAAGGAGCTTCAGCCATGGCAAGACTTGAAGATTCTAGAAGAAGAAGGAATGAGAGAAATGCAATCTCTTTTATTAGCTAACAAAGAAGAGGAATGAATAACTATATAGCACTATCAATTAAGTACTGTATTTATACAAAAAATACCAACTAACTGAATAACTAACTATTGGTAGTTATAACTAATTACTCCTAACTATAAATAGTTGGGACCCACTATACTCAACAAATAGTTTCTTAAATAAACTTTACAAATTCGGAAAGTATACAAAGAAACAATAGTATAAATCAAACTTTTAAGGGTCGTTAGGTTTAAAGAGAAGTTATGCATGAATTAGCAATGTAAGGATTGTGATGCAGAGATTCTATTTTAGTTGAATTCTTGGTTCATTACATTATAAATTAGATATACATGAATCATGATATAACTTAAACAAATGCTTATTTTTAAAGTTAAAAAAATATTTACCTTTTGATAATTCGTAACAAAAAATCCTTTTCACTATGCTTTCTTCTTTTCTCTATTATTATACCTCAAAAACCAAGCTGGTAGTAGTGGTATGGGAAGCGAAAGACACAATCATAATTAGTTGTATCGAATTAGTAAAAAAACAAAATTAACAAAATAGTGAGTGTTGCTCATAAAGTTTTAGACAATTTAAAGAAATTAAACAGTCGAATGTCTTAATGATAATGTAATTTGAATGAAGTTCGAAATGAGACAAGGGTCTTGATAATGTTATTGCGTAAAAGTTAAAAGTAAGCCTTAACATTGTAATTGATAGATTTTTGGGTGCGATTGGATACCACAATTTATAGACAGTCTAAGTGATTAGACACCAACAAGTGAAACTATTTTAATTGAGAAATTTGACAGTTGATGACTTGTGATTTTTTCGTTGTGTCGTTTTACAATCATAGTGCAGATTTTATGGAGATTGGTCTAACTTACGACTGTAAATTTTCAAAAAAGACCTTAAATTATTGTGTTGAATCTCATGTTTAACTTCCATCAAAGTGTCACTTCTATCTTAAAATAAGAAATCTTGGATTTGTCCTTGAAAACAAAATTCCCTAGTTAGAAAGCTTCACAATTTAATGGCTCAGGCTTGAAATGAATCTAAATTAGTCGGGTCATTAATACAAAATACTAGATTATCATAACAAAAAAAAAACCTTGGGCCTAAAATTTTGCCTTGTTAGGTGGGCAAGATCCATGGGTTAATTATACGAAGATGAAGAAGAAGAAGATGATGATCAAATAGTAGTTGTGTAACGACCCGGTCGGTCGTTTCATGAGTTATCGCTCCATTTTCCCCATTTCTACTTCTTATTGCTTTGTCTGTAGGTTCTAAATGTGATCGTGTTGGTTGGCTCGGGTTCGGGAAGGTTTGAAACACTTAGTCTCTTTTGATGAAGCTTAAGTCGGAAAAGTCAACCGGATGTTAACTTATGTGTTAGATAGATAGGATGTGAGTTCTGATGGTTCGGATAGCTTCGGGAGGTGATTTGGGACTTAAGAGGGTGATCAGAATGAGTTTTGGAGGTTTAGAGTAGATTTATGCTTGAATTGGCGAAATTGGATTTTTGGCGTTTTCCGGTTGATAGGTAATATTTTAATATAGGGGTCGGAATGGAATTCCAGGAGTTGCAGTAGTTCTGTTGTGTCATGTGGGATGTATATGCAAAATTTTAGGTCATTCAGACGTGGTTTGGTTGCAGTTTTGATCAAAACCGTAATTCGGAAAATTATGGAAACTTAGGCTTGAATCTGATATGTTTTGGTTGATTCAATGTTGTTTGAGGTGTTTTAAAGATTGGTATAAGTTTGAATAAGGTTATGGGATATGTTTGTGCTTTTGGTTGAGGTCCCGGGGGCATCAGGGTTATTTCAGATGGTTGATAGAGAGTTTGAATTTTTTGGTGAAACTGCAGATTTTTTGCTTCTATTGTTTCCGCGCCTAGGGATTAGGGACCACAGGTGTGATGTCGCAGATGCGATGAAGAAGGCCGCAAAAGCGGAAAGTGGTTGCGGAGGCTGTGACAGCAAGAGCGTATGGGTAACCACACCTGCGACGGCGCAGGTGCGGAGTTAGCATCACAAATGCAGAAAGTTGAGACTTAAGTGAAAACCGCAGAAGCGGTTCGTTGACCGCAAATGCGGTACTGCAGAACTGGGAATTTGGCTGCAGATGCGAAATCCCTGGGCCAGAAGGTATAAATTGTTTCCTTTGCGATTTTTGAGCTATTCCACCAATTCTAAGTCGTCTTTAGAGCTCTTTGGACGATTTTGAAGAAGGATTTCAAGGGGACTTCATTGATGTAAGGATTTTGGACTAAAACATCATTCCTATGGTATTATTTCACGGATTTAAGCTGTAATTAATGGAATTTAAGGGTTAAAATTGGGGAAACTAGGGCTTGGTATTAGAGACCTAGACTTGAGGATCTGATTTACCATTTGTGGTCGGATTTTGGTACTATTGATATATATGAACTCGTGGGGAGATAAGGAATTGATTAGTGTAAATTTTATCGAATTCCGAGATGTGGGCCCAGGGCTCGACTTTTGGTAATTTCAGGATTTATGTTATGAATTGATTATTTTTGATTGGGCTTCGTTCCTTTAGCATATTTTGATGTCGTGATTCTGATTTTGGATAGATTTGATACGAGTAGAGGCCGATTCGAGGGGCAAAGGCGTCACGGGCTAGAGTTTGGACCAGATTGAGGTGAGTAATGATTGTAAATGATGTCTTGAGGGTACGAAACCCCGGATTACACATCGTTCTGCTATATTGAGGTGACACACACGCTAGATGACGAGCGTGGGGTCATACCCTGTTGGGAATTGTGACTTAGTCCATCCCGAATGACTGTTTTACTATGTATTTGACTCAAAACTATTTGTTATAATCATGATTTGGGCTGAACGTCATATTTGGGCCTTGAGCCAACTATTTGAACTCTTAGGGGAATTTTACTGATATTTCCTCACTATTTGACTTCATAATTGAACTCAGTCATGTTATATTCTACTGTTTTCATAACTCAGCCATGCTTACTCTACTTTAACACTTAAATGATATTTTGGACTGAGCATCATGTTTTACTGATGCCCGAGTGGTTGTGAGATTCTGACTATGTAAGGCTGAGGGCCTATGTTGTGAGGAAACACTGATTATGATTTTGAGGCCGAGGGCCTACGATTTGTACGCCACAAGTTGGCTTGTTGATATGAGGCCGAGAGCCTAGTGATGATGCTATGAGATGACTTGATATTGCGCTTGGGCCGTAAGGGGCCCCTCCAGGAGTTTGCACACCCCTAGTGAGCGTGGGTACCCATTGTGATGTGAGATATAGCCTGAGGGGCTGGTATTGTTCTGAGATATTGCTCGAGGGGCGGATTTGTTGACATTGTGCCCGAGGGGAGATCCTTTATGTGTTTATTTTTTCTAATTGCCTGTCATTTACTTGCTTAATTGTTAAAAGGCATTTTTGAAGTTTAAACCGAACTAAAGTGATTTTACATATCTTCACTAATTCACTATTTTTACTGGCTTTTATTGCTTTATTATAGCCTGTAATGTGCCTTACGTGATTTTACATTCTCAGTCTTTATTTATGATTATTACTCACTGATTTGGAGTACTCACTTTACTTCCTGCACCCCGTGTGCAGATTCAGGCGCATCTAGTCCCGCTACCGAGTATTGATCTTTCCAGCTCAGGCGAATTCGAAGATTCTCTAGGTAGCTGCCGACGTTCGCAGCCCATAGCTTCTTCCCTTATCTTATTTTTCTCTGTTTTAGATCTGTATTAGGCTATGTAGATTTTCTTGTTATATTTCGGATTGTAGATTGCTCATGACTAGTGACACCCCGGTATCGGGCTATGTTGGGTTTTATTTCCGTAAACTGTATTGTTTTATTTACCTCTTTTGGGATTTATGATTATGATTTAAACTTAGTTTTATTACTTAATTGCTTTAAAAATGAATTGAAAACATGTCGGCTGGCCTTGTCTTCACGAGAGGCGCCATCACGACCAGGTCTGGGTTAGGGTCGTGTCAAGTTGGTATCAGAGCCTACTAGGTTACATAGGTCTCATGAGTCATGAGCAGGTTTAGTAGTGTCTCGCGGATCGGCACAGAGACGTCTGTATTTATCCACGAGAGGCTGCAGAACCTTTAGGAAAACTCCATATTCTTGAAATTCTTGTCGTGCGATTTTGTTGATCCAAGTACTAAACTTCTGTTATTCTATTCTCTCACAGATGGCGATGACACTTGCTACCGATCATGATGTATGACCACCAGTACCACCAGCTGTAGCCAATAGGGGCCGAGGACGCGGTCGTGGTCGCGGTAGGGGCAGAAGTGTGGCCTGCACAGCAGCTAGGGCAGCACCTGCAGATCCACCAGCAGCCCCAATTCAGGATCAGGTCCTAGTTGTGAACGCTTCAACAGCACCAACTCAGGCACCAGCTTTCCCTATTGTGATTTTGGGTCTTCAGGAGGCCTTGGCTCAGATTCTATCAGTTTGTACTGGCCTAGCTTAGGCGATCTCTGCTATTCTAGGCGCAACTATTTCTCACGGTAGGGGAGGCACTCAAACTCCTGCTGCTTGCACACCTGAGCAGGTCGTGCAGGGACTTCAGACACCGGGGGCGCATCCAGCCCAGCCCGTTGCAGCTGCTTAGGACTATGTAATTCCTGCCATACTAGAAGACGAGCAGCGTAGGTTGGAGAGGCTTGGTACACTTCAGCGTATGACTTTTAGTGGTGGAGAGGGGGAGGATTCCCAAGGTTTCTTGGATAAGTGTTCGAGGATGCTTCATACAACGGGTATTCTGGAGACCAGCGGGGTCACTTTCACTACTTATCAGTTTTTTGGAGCTACCTTCACTTGGTGGGAGGCTTTTGAGAGGAGTAGGCCTGTTGGTGCAGCACCCCTTACCTGGCAGCAGTTATCCATTCTCCTTCTAGAGAAGTATGTGTCGCAGTCTTGCAAAGAGGAGCTGCGCCGGCAGTTTGAGTGGTTGCGTCAGGAAGAGATGACTGTGATGCAGTATGAGATGAGGTTCTCCGAGTTAGCTCGTCATGATATTTGGTTGGTTCCGACATATAGAGATAGGATTAGGAGGTTTGTTAATGGCCTCACTTATCTGCTTCGTATTCTCATGAGTAGTAAAAGGGTGACTGGTGCAACTTTTGAGGAGGTGGTAGACATTGCTTGTGAGATTGAGTATGTTCGTCGCCATGAGCGAGAGGAGAGGGAGGCCAAGAGGCCTTGTGGATGTGGTAGTTATAGTGGTGCTCCTTTGAGAGGTCAGTTTCAGCACGGCAGAGGCCGTCCATTCAGGCATGCTCAGCCAGCTTGCCCAGGTTATCGTGGGCGTCATCGGGTAATGGTTCTCACAGTTCTCATCAGGGCCAGTCATTACTTAGTGCCATTCCAGCTCAGAGTTCATCTCGTGCTCTATCAGTTTAGGGCTTTTCTATGCCGGGCACATCTGCTAGTCGTTCCGGTGCTAGGGGTTCCCGTTAATGCCCTTCTCCAGCACCTGGGAGTCGCTATGAGTGTGGAGAGATGGTTCATATGTGGAGGCAATGTCCTCGTCGTCTTGCGGGTTCATCTCAGCAGAGGAGTCAACCATCGACTTCAGCACCAGTTACTTTACCACCCCCCGCTCAGCCAGCTAGGGGTGGAGGTCAGTCAGCTAGGGGTCGCCCTAGAGGGAGAGGTCGATCAGGTCCGTTTCTATGCACTTCCAGCTAGACCGATGCTATTGCTTCCGATGCTGTTATTACAGGTATTGTTTCAGTCTTCCACAGAGATGCCTCTGTATTATTTGATCCCGATTCCACCTTTTCTTATGTGTCATCATACTTTGCTCGTTATTTGGGTACGGCCCGTGAGTCTCTTACTTCTCCTGTTCATGTATCTACCCCGGTGGGCGATACTGTTGTTGTAGACCGTATGTACCAGTCGTGTGTGGTGACTATTGGGGGTTTGGAGACTCGATTGGATCTTTTATTATTGTGTATGGTGGATTTCGATGTCATTTTGGGCATGGATTGGCTATCACCATGTCGTGCTATTCTGGACTGTCATGACAAGACAGTCACATTGGCTATACGGGGTGTGCCACAGATTGAATGGCAAGGTTTGACTAACTATGTTCCCAGTAGGGTAATCTCATTATTGAAGGCCCAGCGTATGGTTGGGAAGGGTTGTTTTTCGTATCTAGCCTTTGTGAGGGATGTCGGTGCAGAGACTCCCAATATTGATTTTGTTCCAGTTGTGAGGGATTTTCTCGACGTGTTTCCTATAAACCTGTCGGGCATGCCACCGGAAAGGATATTGATTTTGGTATTGACCTGGTGCCGGGCACTCGGCTCATCTCTATTCCGTCTTATCGTATGGCACTAGCAGAGTTGAAGAAGTTTAAGGAGCAGCTTCAGGAACTCCTTGATAAGGGGTTCATTCGGCCTAGTGTGTCACTTTGGGGTGCGCCAGTTCTATTTTTAAAGAAGAAGGGTGACACCGGTTAAGAACAAGTATCCTTTTCCGCACATTGATGATTTATTCGACCAACTTCAGGGAGCAAGAGTGTTCTCCAAGATTGATCTCCGATCAGGTTATCACCAGTTGAAGATCAGGGACTCGGATATTCATAAGACAGCTTTCAGGACTCGATATGGTCATTATGAGTTCTTGGTGATGTCCTTTGGGCTGACCAATGCCCCATCAACATTCATGCATTTGATGAACAACGTGTTCCGGCCTTATCTCGACTTGTTTGTCATAGTCTTCATTGATGATATTCTGGTGTATTCGTATAGTCAGGAGGAGCACGCAGAGCATTTGAGAGTTGTGTTGTAGAGGTTGAGGGAGGAGAAACTTTATGCGAAATTATCCAAGTGTGATTTTTGGCTCAGTTCAGTGGCTTTTTTGGGGCACGTGGTGTCCAACAAGGTTATTCACGTTGATCTGAAAAAGATAGAGGCGGTTTAGAGTTGGCCCAAATCGTACTCAGCCATAGAGATTCGCAACTTTCTTGGTTTGGCGGGTTATTATCACCGGTTTGTTCAGGGATTCTCATCTATCGCATTGCCCTTGACCAAGTTGACTTAGAAGGGTGCTTCATTTGTGTGGTCGGATGAGTGTGAGGAGAGCTTTCAGAAGCT
This sequence comes from Nicotiana tabacum, assembly GCF_000715075.1. NCBI lineage: Eukaryota > Viridiplantae > Streptophyta > Magnoliopsida > Solanales > Solanaceae > Nicotiana > Nicotiana tabacum. Next base: position 68,456,489 of record NC_134086.1, on the reverse strand, counting down.
CAAGACAGTCTTGACTACAACTCCAATGTTAGTTTTGCCATCAATTTCAGGTTCATATACCGTGTATTGTGATGCTTCGAGAGTTGGTATTGGTTGTGTATTGATGCAGGAGGGTAGAGTTATTTCTTATGCTTCTCATCAATTGAAGCCCCATGAGAAGAACTACCATGTTCATGATTTAGAGTTGGCTGTTATAGTTCACGCATTGATGATTTGGAGGCATTATTTGTATGGTGTGTTTTGTGAGGTGTTTACTGATCATCATAGCCTCCAACACTTGTTCAAACAGAAGGATCTCAATTTGAGGAAACGTAGGTGGTTGGAGTTGCTAAAGGATTATGATATCACTATATTGTACTATCCGGAAAGGCCAATGTGGTAGCCGATGCTTTGAGCCATAAGGCGGTGAGTATGGGGAGTTTGGCATATACTCCAGTTGGGGAGAGACCTCTTGCAGTTGATGTTCAGGCCTTGGCCAATCGGTTTGTGAGGTTGGATATTTCGGAGTCCAATCGGGTATTGGCTTGTGTGGTTTCTTGGTCTTCCTTATATGATCGCATTAGAGAGTGCCAGTATGATGATCCACATTTGTTTGTCCATAAGAATAGATTTCAACATGATTATGCCTGAGATGTGACCATTGGTGATGATGGGGTGTTGAGGATGCAGGGCCAGATTTCTGTGCCCAATGTGGATGGGCTCCGGGAGTTTATTCTGGAGGAGGCCCAGAGCTCACGGTATTTTATTCATTCGGGTGCTGCAAACATGTATCAGGATCTGAGATAGCATTATTGGTGGAGGATAATGAAGAAAGGCATTGTGGGATTTGTAGCTCGGTGTCTCAATTGTCAGCAGGTGAAATATGAGCATCAGAGACCGCGTGGCTTGCTTCAGCAGATGGATATTCCAGAGTGTAAGTGGCAGAGGATCACTATGGACTTTGTAGTTGGACTTCCATGGACTTTGAAGAAGTTTGATGCAATTTGGGTGATTGTGGATCGGCTGACCAAGTCCGCGCACTTTATTCCTGTGTGTACCACATATTCTTCAGAGCGGTTGGCAGAGATCTATAACCGGGAGATTGTTTGTTTGCATGGTGTCCCAGTTTCCATCATCTCAAATAGGGGCACTGAGTTCACTTTGCAGTTTTGGAGGTCTGTGTAGCGAGTGCTGGGTACTCAGGTTGAGTTGAGCAGGACTTTTCACCCTCAGATGGACGGGCAGTCCGAGTGCACTATTCTGATATTGGAGGACATATTGCATGCTTGTGGTATTGATTTCGGAGGGTCATGGGATCAGTTTCTACCTGATAGATCTTAAATTCTCTTGCCTGATGTTTTGATGATCTAACAATCTTATGACTAAGAACTAGACAGGGAACCTGACCTACTTGGATTACTACAAGCGTTAACAGATTTTAGCTAAAGATGAATTGCTACAGCTTTAGGAACTAGGAACCAAACAAGGACCTGATGCTTTTGTAGTTTCCTCATAGCAGTACAAAGTCATTTGGACACAACTGGAAATGAAGTAACCGACGACACTATTTCTGCTGCACTGCACCACTGTCAGCCCACTCACTCTCTAACCAAACAAAGTACTCACATCATTTCAAGTCATGTGATCAAGACGTACCAAATGTGCTTTATACAAAAATATCACTGGAAGGTTTCTGTTCTCATTCAAGCCTCTTGGAAAAACAGAAAAAATCATCCTCTTAAGCTTGAAGAATAAGGGTGAACGCCACTACAGACCAATTCCTAAAAGATTGATGTTGCTGTCCTAGTTGAGTTGTATCCTTGTTATTCTACTTAACATATCTCCTAAATTGCTTATCTAGAAGCATATTGATTAGGAATCCTCTTGTAAATCTGTAAACTCGTTGAGTTTATGTTATGACTAGATTTAGTCATAAGGAAAAGTCTTTGTAATCGTAGAATTACAAAGTGGCTTGTAGTGATAGCATCACAAGTTAGAAAAAGCCTTTGTAACTAGGATAGTCACAAAGTGGCTTGTGGTAAAGGTACAACAAGTTAGTTGAGTAAATTCTTTGCAATAGAAAGTATTGTAAAGTGGCTTGTAATAGGTAAGATTACAAGTTAGTTAAGTTATAAGCCTACAAGGTAGGTCATGGTTTTTTGATCCCCTTCTGTGGGATTTTTCCACGTAAAAATCCTCTGCCTTATTTGCTTACTGCTTTACTAAGTGCTCACTGTAGAATCTTGTAGAGGACCAGGTACTCTACGATTTGGTAGATCCATACAATCTTACAATTGGTATCAGAGCCGGTTCCTCCTATCAGGCTAACACCTAGGAAGGATCCTCATGGCGGCTACACTAAATTTTGAAGAAGGTCAATCCATATACCGCCCACCCAAGTTTGATGGAAAATGCTATTGGTGGTGGAAAGCTAGAATGCATGATTTCATCATGACTAAGGATTGTGAGCTTTGGGATGTCATCTGCGATGGTCGGTTTGTTCCAATCAAGGTAATAAATGAATTTACATTTTCGAAAAAAATAGCAATGAATACACTAAAGCAGATAAGAAAGCGGTGGAGAAGAACTTCCGTGCCAAGAAATTCTGGTATATGGTTTGGGACCTAAAGAGTATGATAGAATCTATACATGTGACACTGCCAAGGAAATATGGGAGGCTTTGCAAATAGCCTATGAGGGAACTACATAAGTAAAACAAGATAAATTTGATACTGATGATAGTTCCACAATGGCAGTTGAAGGCGAGGAGATTGGATATGATTCAACGCTTGCTTTGATGGCTAAATTAGATAATGATGAAGAAAATGGCAACGAAGAGGTAAACTTCAGGGATGTTCCGAAAAATCTAAAATCCTATTCTCCAAAAAAACTCATGTGTTTAGCTGATATTTTAATTACTGCCTTTTGTAGTCTTGCGGAGGATAGGAATTCCTTGTTCTTAGAGCTAGAAGAATCTAAACATGCTAGAGAAGACTTAGTGGCTGCAATTACTGATCAAAAGAAAACCATTGAAATTCTTAGAAAAGAAAAAAGATATCTCTTGGCCGAAACTACAAACCAAAGGGAACTAATAGTAAAGCTCAAAACTTGAATGCTCTGAAAGAGGAAAGGGGATAGTTAGTGAGGAATATTTTTGGCTTGAATATGAGGTAAAGGCCTTGAGATATAGGATGTGTGCTGAAATTGAGAAAAACGAGCTCCTCCAAGCCAATCTAGAAAAAGTAATGAATGATCTTGAAAGGTCTCTAAAGTGGACCTGGTCCTTAGAAGCTACCACTGCCTTGCTCAGTAATGACAGTGAAAAAGGGCAGGGAGCAAGGTTCCCAAGGTAGAAAACTCCTCACAACCCTCACAGTAAGAGCGCCACTACATCTGAAAATTGGCCTCATACTCAATGTGGGAACACTAGGCACTTCAAGGAAGGTGTCCAGGCCAAGAATCAATCAGTTCCAAAAGATAAAGTCGCTGCTAAAACTGTGACCACAAAAGAGGGACTAGGTTCCACTCACAAGAAACACACATTACCTGCATGGACTAAGAGAGCTCTTATTCATCCTCTTGGTTACTACAAGGGGCCCAAACTTGTTTGGGTTCCTAAAACTAACTCCTAATATTTTGTGCAGGGAACAGTGAAGGGAAGTGGTCAACAATGGTTCATTGATAGTGGGTGTTCGAAATACATGACTGGGAACACCACATACTTTCTTTCACTAAAAGCCCTACAAGGAGGGAGTGAATCCATTGGCGACGGCAAAAAGGGGTACATTCTTGGAGTTGGAAAAGTTTTTAAGTCACTCACTCACTCTATTAAAAATGTGTACTATGTCAATGGACTTAAGTACAGTCTCGTGAGTGTCTCTAAAATATGCGATAAAGGAAACAAGGTTGAATTCTTGTCCAAAAAATGTACAGTCACTGACCTTGTGACCGGTGAAATAGTTCTGGTGGCCAAAATATATAAAAACATCTATGTTGCTGATTTCAAATCCTTATAGAGTGGTGATGTGAGTTGTATGAAGGCGGTTGACGATGATGCTGAACTATGACACAAAATACTGGGCCATGCAAGACTTTCCCTTCGGAACATACTAATTCAAAAAAACATGGTCCATGGTTTGCCAATGTCGCAATTCAAAACTCAAAAATTGTGTGATGCCTGTGCTACATGAAAACATGTAAAATCTTCCTTTAAGTCAAAAAGAGATGTGAGCACCACAAAGTCGTTTGAGCTCCTGCATATGGATCTGTGTGGACCTATGAGGGTGCAAAGTAGAGGAGGAAAGAGATACATTTTCGTAATCGTGGATGACTATTTCAGATTCACATGGACTTTGTTTCTCAGAACAAAAGATGAAACTGGTGAAGTAGTTGTCGCCATTGTGAAGAAAATCCAGGTAAAGATGGAGTCTAGAGTAGTATGCATTAGATCAGATCATGGGACAAAATTTGACAATATCAAATTTGATGAATTCTGCAATGAAAACGGCATTACTAACAACTTCTCAACTCCTAGAACTACACAGCAAAATGAAGTAGTAGAAAGAAAGAACATAACTCTGGAAGAAATGGCAAGAACAATGCTGATTGACAATGGACTTGCAAAGAACTTCTGGGCTGAAGCTGTCAATACTGCCTGCTACTTACTGAAAAGGTGCATGATCAGATCAATTCTGAACAAGACCCCGTATGAATTGCTGAATGGAAGAAAACCCAAGCTGACTTACCTAAGAACATTTGGATGCAAATGCTATTTTCTCAACAATGGAAAGGATCATCTTGGTAAGTTCGATGCCAAAAGTGATGAAGGGATATTTCTTGGCTACTCTTCTCAAAGCAAGGCTTACAATATATATAACAAGAGGACTCAATGTGTTGAAGAAAGCGTCCATGTTATTTTTGATGAATCTCATCCATCATTTGAGAAGAGTGCTGAGGAAGATCAAGATGGAGAACCCTTACTTATTCCTGGTAAAGTCATTAACATGACAAACAGAAAGGCAGATATGATGAGTTAAGTGAAGGAACCAAATTAAGATAACGCTGCCTCATCATCAATAAAACCAAGCACCTCAATTACAATCATTGAAGCCGAAGAAAGAGTGGTTGATGTAGTTCAGGGAACTCCACTGGCATCTGAGAGAAGGATAGAAGAAAATTAGCCAAACATACCTACCTCCTCTCAAAATGAACCCCAGACATCTAACTGGAGACATCAAAGTTCTCACCCTATAGACAACATAATCACTCCTCTAGATTCCGGAGTTCAAACCAGGTCAAGAGCTAGAAATTCACTTGCCTTCTCAGCCTTTCTCTCCCAGATTGAAACCAAGAACATCAAGGAAGCCTTAAAAGATGCAGATTGGATTACAACCATGCAAGACGAGCTGCATCAGTTTGAGAGAAATAGTGTGTGTCACCTAGTACCCAGACCCCCAAATAGAGCCATTATAGGAACCAGTGGGTATTCAGAAACAAGCTCGATGAACATGGAATTACCACAAGGAACAAGGCCAGACTAGTGGTCCAAGGCTACAATTAGGAGAAAGGGATTGACTATGATGAAACATTTGCTCTAGTGGCTCGCATGGAAGCCATCAGAATTCGGATCGCCTTTGCTTCTCATATGGAATTTACTTTGTTCCAAATGGATGTCAAAAGTGCATTTATGAATGGACTGCTTAAGGAAGAAGTCTATGTGAAGCAACACCCTAGGTTTGAATGTCACGAGCACCCTGAATATGTGTTCAAATTGAACAAAGCTCTGTATGGGTTAAAGCAGGCTCCTCGAGTGTGGTATGAAAGATTATCAAAATTTCTCTTAGAAAATGGGTTTAAGAGAGGGAAGATTAAAAACACTCTTTTCCTAAAGAAACGAGGAAGGAACCTGCTCATTGCTCAAGTTTATGTTGATGATATCATTTTTGGAGCAACAACTGACTCTCTGTGTGAAGAATTCGCAAAACTTATGGGAAGCGAATTTTTTTTTGATCCACTTGGCAATCTCTTAGGTATAATTTTATAACTAATAAAATCATAAATAAAATACATTGTCAGGGGGTCTAACATAATGAAATACATAAACTTTGACGGTTACATGAAACCTATTATCAATATTGAGTTTGAAATTCAACATTGATATTACATTAGATCTAGCATTAGCCAAGTGCTTAAAATGTAGTCCTGCACAGTGAGCGTCCTATAATAGAGTGTATTTCGACTTTGTAAATTTATGAAAAATATATCCAAAGTCCAGTATTCAGTCCAGATTGTCTTTAACTGCATCTTGTACCTGTTGCTGCACTTACAATAATAGCGTAACTCATTGTGTATTTGTGTGAACCTTTGATTGCCATAAAAGTGTATGTCTTGTTCCATTATTGACTGCATATTACCCCATTGTGTCTCAAATTCTTCCTGCATCGAAGGTTGCCATGTTGATTCCCTCTTGAAGAACTGTTGAGCTTTTTGAGCAACATTGTTGCTCCATCCAAGCCTTTTTGCTATTAAAGAAAGCCTATTACAGATGATTTTTGTATAGGCGTGCGTTACCTTGATATGCTCCTAATGATTCCTTGTTGTGCAAAATCTCCAGCACCTCGAAAATACAAGAAGTTTTCCTTTTTTTAGTCTTCCATGGGTAATTGTAATGGCCCATGCTTTGTCCCAAACTTTAGGTGTGCAGAAAACACTGCCCAATGTTCCTTTATTTAAAGTCCCAAGTTTCATGAATCCTTTGTGGCCCCATGTTCTTGGCATGTGCAACCATGCTTCTAAGCTTTTTACTCCTATCGAGTACTTATCCTTGATCCCCTCCCTTTGTTTAACACACTTCCAGTCAAGAGAGTGCATTGGATTGGTGTAGGTTGCTGCGTTTGAAAAGTTCTTTATGATGAACTTTAATAAATCTTCATTATTTCCAGACACAACCTGCTTCTAGAACCATGCGATGCAAATATCCTTCTGTTGTATTCCTAAAGACTGGTTCCCTTTCCTGTTGTGTATTGAAGATATCCACCTACAAGTCACTTCTGCAGCATTATGGATGTTGGGTTCATCAGTGATTCTGCTACATTTGACCTCGATGTCATGTGTCCATCCTTTGTGTGTTGTTGAGTTCCCTACACTATTGGATACTTCATGTGCTCGACTATGATGCTGCATTGATGAATTATTCCTCTTAGCCTTCTGTTTTTCTTTAATGGATTGCCATTTCAAATAATTGATTTTCCTCAAGCTTATGCATATCACCTTTCCTCCTTCAAGGGATTGAGCACAAAGTACTAATACCACCCATAGAAGTCCTATTAAGTGACATGGCTTGAGCACAGTATCGATTCCTGCAAAAAAGAACCCAAGGTTAGTAAAATAACATTTGTCAACTTCTTTTCCTCCCCTAGGATTTGAAATCATCCCCTTTGCCCTTGTGTTAACCTCTCCTTCTACTACCTCGAAGCCTTTACTCTCAGAAATGGACATTGCATTTTGTCTCCATTAACTAGTCTTCTGCCTTGTGTATCCAGATGATGAAAAGAGTGTCATTCTATGACTCCTTGATCAAGAGCATAGTTTGCCAAATGATCAGCTAGCTTGTTCCCCTCTCTGAAAATATGTGTTATCCTGCCATTGCATAACATTAGCATCTACCTTATCTCTTTCACTTCCTCCTCAATAACCCAGGGTGGTTTCCACTCCCTTGTGATAACCTTCTTGAGCAGCATAGAATCAGTTTCTACCCATATGTTATTCATCTCATTAGTCAAACAATGTTTCAGGGCCTCCAAAATTGCCCTTGTTTCTGCTTGAGTGTTTGTCACCTCTTGAATTTCTTTTCCACACGCATAGACCGGATCTCCTTCCTCATTCCTAAAGCAAAAGCCAATTGAACTCCTACCTGGACTACCTCTCGAGGCCCCATCAGTGTTAATTTTTGTCCAATCTGTCATAGGGAGTTCCCATAAAACCTTGTTGAACTTTAGTTTGGGAGTGTAGTTCTCCATCATTCTAAGTATATCAGGCCATCTGAATGGTACTTGGTCAATGCCTGGCTTCCTTAGTTTAATAAGAGATTGAATAGTATTTGAGACTTGGTATACCACTCGATTGGTTGACACTGCCTCACCATGCTTGTTGTTGTTACTCCTTTTCCATAGTTCCCGCAAAATTATACTAGGAAGTGCTTGGAATATTGGTTTGAGTCTCGGAATTACCTTTGTTTTCCAGCCTGATGCAGGTTTAAGCTCTCAAGAGATAATCCAGCATGAGAATAGAAGTAAGACCAAACCTTTAAGGCTGTGAGTGACCGATAGAAAACATGGCTTAATGTGTCTTCCTTTGGCATTACACAACACCAACATTTAGATGGCATGTAGTATCCCATCCTTCTAATTACATCATCAAGTGGTAGCTTACCTTTCCACAGTTTTCACATAAAAAATGAGAACTTAAAAGGCAATCCTTTAACCCACATGTTGTCGTATGTAATAGCTGGATCTTTCCTTCTCCTCAAATATTCCCAAGCTGACTTAACCATGAATTGACCTCTTGTTTCCAAACACCAGATAGGTTTGTCCAGTTCATCATTCATCGATGGAGCTTGTATGGTGTGCATAATGTGCATAGCTAAGTCACGTGGCAATATTTCTCTGATTTTATGTTCATCCCACTCTCCTTCCACAACAACATCATTCACATTCTGGATTGTTTCATCAACTATAAACTCTGGGGGTATTACAAAGTAAAGGGCCCCCAAGCCTGTCCAATTGTCAAACCAAAATAGGGAAGATCCCATTTTTAGTTTCCAGAAAATTAGATGTTTAGTAGAGTCTCTGCATTCCAACATTTTTCTCCAAACGTGTGATCCACCTCTCCAAGGCACAACAGTTGCATGCATCTTCTTCAAATATTTTTGACTCATAAAAGAGCTACATAAAGATGGCTTAGTCCTGAAGTTCCACCATAGCTTGGAAAAGAGAGCATTTGACATATCATTTAAGGATCGATATCCCACTCCTCCTTCATGTTTAGGTAAGCATAAAGTATCCCAAGATGCCCAATGTCTAGCTCTACCATCAATAGAATTGCTCCAGTAGAATCTCGCAAATAACTTATGTAGTTTGTTAAAACATAGGCCGGTGGATTTACTGCAGAAAGTAGATGAATTGGCATGGTTTGCAACACACTGTTGATTAATACTGCCCTTCCTCCAACAGATAATAGTTTCCCTTTCCACGCTTGAAGTTTATCCAACACTTTTGATATCAAATCTTTATAATACTCCATTTTTCTCTTTTTTTAAAAAATAGGACAACCCAGATAGATGAATGGGAAATCCTTTTCCTGTATACTAGTTATTCCTTCAATCTTCCTAACAACTTCATCGCTTGTAGAATGGTGAACATAAACTGCAGATTTTGCCTTGTTGATTAGTTGTCCAGATGCTGCTTTTGTAAGCATTTAGAACTTCCATAATCAATCTTAAAGAAGTAGCATCTGAGGATGAGAAAATGATTGCATCTCTGCATAAGCAATATGGTTGATCTTAGGGCTCCACTTCGGCATTCCGAATCCACAAAAGTACAGATTATGATGTAAAGCATTTAGACCCCTTGACATTGCCTCTGCAGCCAGTATAAACAGTATAGGTGATAGAGGGTCACCCTATTTCACCCCTCTGGTTGACTTGAAAAAACCATGTGGTTGGCCATTAACTAGAACTGAATACCAATTATTTGATACAATCCCAAAAATCAATCCAATAAACCATTCAGAGAATCCCCTCTTCCTCAAGATCTTTGTGAGAATAATCCAGGAGAGTAGATCATATGCCTTCATCATGTCCAATTTTAGAACTACATTAGGGCCTGCCTTTGTCCTTAATCTAATGCCAATGATTATTTTTTGAGTTAGTAATACATTCTCAGCAATACTTCTACCTTTTACAAACCCTGCTTGCTCATCAGATATAATATTGGGAATTATATCCACTAGCCTCTCATGAATAACCCTCGATATGCTTTTGTTAGATAAATTACTCAAGCTAATTGGCCTTAAATCTGAGAAGTTCAGGACATCCTTCTTCTTAGATAGTAGGAACAAATTTGTATGAGTCACAAATTTGGGTAGTTCCTGCCCACAGAAAAAAGCCTGCACCATGTCTAGTATCTCTCCCCCAATGATTTCCCAACAAGCATGAAAGAAATTACCATTGAGGGAAGCAAATTTGAAATGAGTATGATAGGGGAATTAAACTTCTTCCTGGGTCTTCAAGTAAAACAGTCCCCAAAGGGTACTTCCATTTGTCAGCAAAAATACATTAGGGAACTCTTAAAGAGGTTTGACATGGAAGCATCAAAAGTGATAGACAGTCCCATTGCAACTGTCACTCGACTGGACATGGATAAAACTGGATCTCCTGTGAATCAAACAATGTATAGAGGCATCATTGGGTCTCTCTTTTATCTCATTGCCAGTCGACCTGATATTGTCTTCAGCGTAGGGCTGTGTGCGAGGTTTCAATCAAATCCCAAGGAATCTCACTTGAAAGCTACCAAAAGAATACTGAGATATCTCAAAGGCACGCGAGACTTGGTGCTATATTATCCATCAGGTGACAGTTTTAATCTGATTGGGTATGCTGATGCAGACTATGCAGGTTATCTTATGGACAGAAAAAGCACTTCTGGGATGGCTCACTTCTTAGGATCATGTCTTATCTATTGGTGGACAAGGAAACAAAATTCAGTGGCTCTTTCAACAGTTGAAGCTGAATATGTAGCTACAGCATCCTGTTGTGCTCAGCTTCTGTGGATCAAGCAGTAGCTGGAGGATTTTGGAGTTATCACTGAGAGTGTGACTCTCCTATGTGACAACACCAGTGCACTCAATATGGCAAAGAATCCAATTCAACATAAAAGGACCAAACATATTGATGTGAGGCATCATTTTCTGAGAGAAAATGTGGAGAAAGGGTTGATATGCATGAAGTTCTGCAGCACGGAAGATCAAATTGCAGACATTTTCACCAAGGCATTGAGTAGGAAATAGTTTGAAAGAAACAGAGTAAAGCTAGGACTGTTGAAGCCAAATTAAGAACCTAATTCCTCTTTAGCTGGCTCGTATTCTTAAGAAATAATTAGTTCAAAGAGTTTTTGGCCATGTCTAACTCACTTCAATACTGTTGCAGGTAGACACACATGATAAGAATAGAAGCATTAGATGCAGTACATGACTGATAAAAGAGGATCAATACTTTTCAAAAACGGTTTGAAGAAAATGTTTTTTCAAGAACCAGGTTCTTGTACTAAAGGTTAGTAGTTCTGTGCATCCTTTAATACACATCTTAAAAGGTACAAAATACAACTGCCATGTCATCAACTTTTTCGATCCGGCTGTCACGTCTCTTCAATTCAAAACGTTCCATCTCCCTCTGAAATATCACAATTCTCCACGCCCAACTGTCGTTTCAGAACCGGTGCCTATTCTTCTCCCTTCGTAATTATCCTCTCCGTTAAAAAAACCCTCTCTTATGTCCTTCTTAACCATAGGCCATATTCTAGATTCACCCAAAAGGAAAGGATCATCACACCACCTCTTCCAATGGCTGAGAAAACTTCCGATCTCTCTGCCTCAACTGTAATCACCTCTGACCCATCTATGGAAGCTCTCGCCTTCACTGAGTCTTTGTCACCCTCTATCACTCCTACTGCTACAGTCACACTTTCCCTAGTTTCCCAACCTCTTCCCAACTCAGAAACCCTTGAAATTACTGTTCCGTTCTTTCCATCGTCTATTGCCCATACCAGTCAAACCCTAAATGGAGAACAAGGTCAAAATACTAAGTTCACAAAAGGCTCCGCCATCGGTACCGTCGACTCCATGGTTGTGGAAGCACCGGTTGAAGAAGAAAAGACTGTGTTTGTGGTATCCGCTGATGGGGTATTGCATGAAGTTATTTCCCAGAAACATAAGTCACAAAGCTTTTGGGTAGAAGGGGTCGTTATGGTTGTTGAAGGGGATGCCGTAGTATACTCTACTGGGGTATAACATGAGGAACCTGATCCCTCTCCGGAGGAGCCAGGTCAGGACTCTCATCCCCAGGACAATGCTATTCCTGCATTTGACGTTGTGCCCATGTGAATTCAAGCACCAGAAATGCGATGTGGTGATAAAGAAGACGTGGACAACGTGGCCCTTGATGCATTCATAAGTAAGCAAAGAGTTGTCTCCACCCCTGAGTATGAAATTAAGCGGCGGACTACCAGGCTTCAAGTCAAAGTGGCCTACGACTCTGCACTCCAAAAGATCAAGAAAATTAGTAAGAAGAAAAGAAGAAAGTTGGTGAAGGATGGTGTACCTATAAGTGATGAAGCTATTCCTGTAGTGGAGGTGGAAGAAGGAACTCCTAAGGAACCAGGTTCCCTTGTAAGGCAGTCCTCGAAAAAGGCTGAGTCTGTTTCAATAGAGAAAGGGTCTACTTTTAAGTCCAAGTTGAAGGAGGCAGTGAGTGATGACGATATTCTTCTCAAGTCCAAGGGGAAAGGCAAAGTTAGTGGAGAAAAGCATAGGAAACGCAAGTCTGAAACAGTTGAAGAACCTAGTTCTGGAATGAAAGCAAGAAGTGAGGTCTGCCTTGGCTTTGAGCACCTAAGGCATCAAAAAGTTCTGCTAGGTCGTACGTTTGACCCAACAATCTCGGAGATGGCCGGAATGCGCCAAATTCTGGAAATGGTGGAGTTTCAACCATGGATGCGTCTATTCTATATTGATTCCCCTAAAGCGTATGAGGAGGAGGTACAGAGTTTTTTCGCCAGTCTTTTTCCAGTCGATACTGACCATGTTTATGCGTTGGTCAATGGGGTGGACATTGTCTTTGACGTGAAATTGCTTGGAGAAATTTTGCGAGTTCCTACAGTTGGGGTGTCGAGTGTACGAGATGTCTGTCAGTACAACTTTAGAAATGTAGTGATGAAAGATAATTCTAATCAGAAAGGGGACCAGATCCATAAGAAAGCACTACTCCCTATCTACCAGCTGTTGTTTGAGCTGGTTAACAAAGTCTTGTTGCCTCAAGCAGAAAGGAGGTTTGTAAATTCAAAATCTGATCTATACCTAATGGAGCAACTGGACGGTTTCAACCCTGTGAGTCTGCCTGCCATAATGATTGAACACATACAGAAGGTGGCCAATTTCAAGGATGGTAATCACGGGCTTCCCTGTGGATTCTTGCTCACTCACGTGTTCAAATTCTTTGAGGTTCCACTAGGAACAGGTAAAGTGGGGTCCCGTAACCAGACATTCTCTCAGACAACCTTGGAAGAGTGCAAGTGTATTGAGAAGTATGGGGGTGTAGGAAGTACTTCAACTATGTCTCAGCTCATCAATGCCCAGAACAGTGCAGCTGAGAAATACGTCGATTGAAGGCCAGGAATGCTATCCTGGAAGGTCAGCAAGCCCGAGGGTTTCCCATGTCAAATGATGAGGTGATCCGTTTGACCCAAGAAATGCTGATCTCAGGGCGAAACCTGAAGGCTGAACTGCTCAATGAGCAAAATTCGGAAAATGCCCAAAGAGACCTTGTTCTCCAGAAACTTGCTGCAGCTTCCAAGCCTTTTCCTCCTAGTGCCCCCTAAGAACCCCTTCAGTTCCCAGTATTCTGGATATGTTTCTTCTTCTTTGTCTCCTTGTTGATGGTTGGTGGATGTTTTTTTTGCTCTTTTATGGTTGGGATGTACTACTACTACTGTTGTGAACAAGTCCAATGTAAACTCTTCCTTTTTTCAAAGGACAAGGCATATTAAAAATTATTAATATGAATCTTTTTTCTTATGTCTCGTACTGTCTCTATGTGTTCTATTCTTTCTCATGATTGTGTGCACATATGTGGCATGAGTTAGCTTAGCTGGACTTCTTTGTGATGTTATTCTTTTTAATGATGCCAAAAAGGGGAAATTACACATTGGGGAACTAGTTCTTATGCTCTATTATTCTTTAAGACAAGGCATAGTCTCAGGGTGAACTCTTTGAAACTGGTTGTTTGGTTTCTACTGTCCCAATTTCGATTTATAATTGTTGAAGTTTGTCATCACCAAAAAGGGGGAAATTGATAGATCTTAAATGCTCTTGCCTGATGTTTTGATGATCTAACAAACTTTTGACTAAGAACCAGATAGGGAACCTGACCTACTTGGATTACTGCAATCGTTAACAGATTTTAGCTAAAGATGAATTGCAACAGCTTCAGGAACTAGGAACCAAACAAGGACCGGATGCTTTTGTGGTTTCCTTATAGCAGTACAAAGTCATTTGGACACAGCTGGAAATGAAGTGACCGACGACACTGTTTCTGCCGTACTACACTACTGTCAGCCCACTCACTCTCTAACCAAACAAAGTACTCACTTCATTTCAATTCATGTGATCAAGATGTACCAAATGTGCTTTATACAAAAATATCACTGGAAGGTTTCTGTTTCTTATTCAAGCCTCTTGCAAAACCAGAAAAAATCATCCGCTCAAGCTTGAAGAACAAGGGTGAACGCCACTACGGACCAGTTCCTAAAAGATTGATGCTTGATGTCCTAGTTGAGTTGTAACCTTGTTATTGTACTTACAATATCTCTTAAATCGCTTATCTAGAAACATACTGATTAGGAATCCTCTTGTAAATCCGTAAACTCGTTGAGTTTATGTTGTGACTAGATTTAGTCATAAGGAAAAGTCTTTGTAATCGTAGAATTACAAAGTGGATTGTGGTGATAGCATCACAAGTTAGAAAAAGCCTTTGTAACTAGGATAGTCACAAAGTTGCTTGTGGTAAAGGTACCACAAGTTATTTGAGTAAATTCTTTGCAATAGGAAATATTGTAAAGTGGCTTGTAATAGGTAAGATTACAAGTTAGTGAAGTTAAAAGCCTGCAAGGTAGGTCGTGATATTTTGATCCCTTTGTGTGAGATTTATCCATGTAAAAATCCTCTGCCTCATTTACTTACTGCTTTACTAAGTGCTCTCAGCAGAATCTTGTAGAGGACCAGGTACTCTACGATTTGGTAGATCCATACAATTTAACACTACTGCTTGCAGAGTTTGCTTATAACGACAGCTACCAGTCGAGTATTCAGATGGCTCCATATGAGGCTTTGTATAGGAGGCGGTGTAGGTCTCCAGTTGGTTAGTTCGAGCCCGGTGAGGCCAAGCTATTGGGGACAGACTTGGTGCAGGATGCTTTAGAAAAGGTGAAGGTAATTCATGAGAGGATTCGTAGAGCGCAGTCGAGGCAAAAGAGTTATGCTGAGAATGTTCTGTTCATGGTTTCACCCATGAATGGTGTTCTGAGATTTGGGAAGAAAGGTAAATTGAGTCCTCGGTTCATTGGGCCTTTTGAGGTGCCTCGGAGGATTGGGGAGGTGGCTTATGAGCTTCTTTGCCACCCAGCTTGTCGAGTGTGCATCCGGTATTTCATGTTTATATGCTCCAGAAGTATATTGGGGATCTGTCTTATGTTCTGGATTTCAACACGGTTCAGTTAGATAATGATATGACCTGTGATGTGGAGCCAGTAGCTATTTTGGGTCGTCAGGTTTGAAAGTTGAGATCAAAGGATATAGCTTCAGTGAAGATGCAGTGGAAAGGTTGGCTCGTGGAGGAGGCTACCTAGGAGACCGAGCAGGAGATGCAGAGCAGATATCCTCGTTTTAGGACAAACATTTATTTAAGAGGGGGGAGTATGTAACGACCCGGCCTATCATTTCATGAGTTACTACTCTGTTTCCCCCATTTATGCTTCTTATTGCTTTGTCTATCGGTTCTATATATTATCAGGTTGGTTGGCTCGGGTTCGGAAAGGTTTTGGGAAGGTTTGAGACACTTAGTCTCTTTTGAGGAAGCTTAAGTTGGAAAAGTCAACGGATGTTGACTTATGTTTTAGAGGGATCGAATGTGAGTTCTGATGGTTCGGATAGCTTTGGGAGGTGACTTGGGACTTAGGAGCGTGATCAGAATGAGTTTTGGAGGTTGTGAGTAGATTTAGGCTTGAATTGGCGAAATTGGATTTTTGGTGTTTTCCGGTTGATAAGTGAGATTTTGATATAGGGGTCAGAATGGAATTTTAGGAGTTAAAGTAGTTCCTTTGTGTCATTTGGTATGTGTGTGCAAAATTTTAGGTCATTCGGACGTGGTTTGGTTGGGTTTTTTATCAAAAGCGTAATTCGAAAGATTTTGGAAACTTAGGCTTGAATCCGATATGTTTTGGTTGATTCAATGTTGTTTGAGGTGTTTTGAAGATTTTTATAAGTTTGAACAAGGTTATGGGATATGTTTTGTCTTTTGGTTGAGGTTCTGGGGCCTCGGGGTGATTTCGGATGGTTGACGAAGAGTTTGGAATTTTTGGTAAAGCTGCAGATTTTCTACTTCTGTTGTTTCCGTACCTGCAGATTGGGGACCGCAGGTGCAATGTCGCAGATGTGAGAAAGAAGTCCGCAGAAGCGTAAAGTGGTTGGGGAGGATGTGACCACAGAAGCGGTTAGGTAACCGCACCTGCGATGGCGTAGGTGCGGAGTTAGCATCACAGATGCGGAAAGTTGGGACTTAAGTGAAAACTGCAGAAGCGGTTCGTTGACTGCAAATGTGGTTCCGCAGAAGCGGGAATTTGGCCGCAGATGAGAAATCCCTGGGCCAGAAAGTATAAATTGTTTCCTTCGCGATTTTTGAGCTATTCCACCAATTCTAAGTCAGCTTTGGAGTTTTTTGGACGATTTTGAAGAAGGATTTCAAGGGGACTTCAGTGAGGTAAGTATTTTGGACCAAAAACTCGTTCCTATGGTATTATTTCACGGATTAGAGCTGTAATTAATGGAATTTTAGGGTTAAAATTTGGGAAACTAGGGCTTGGTATTGGAGACTTAGACTTGAAGATTTGAGGGGCCATTTGTGGTTGGATTTTGGTACTTTTGATATGTATGAACTCGTGAGGAGATAAGGAATCTATTGGTGTAAATTTTATTGAATTCCGAGACGTGGGTCCAGGGGTCGGATTTTGGAAATTTCGGGATTTATATTGTAAATTGATTATTTTCACTTGGGCTTCGTTCCCTTAGCATATTTTGACGTCGTGATTCTGATTTTGGATAGATTCGATATGAGTGGAGGCCGATTCAAGGGGCAAAAGGAGCTATAGTTTGGATCGGATTGAGGTGAGTAATGATTGTAAATGATGTCCTAAAGGTATGAAACCCTGGACTGCACATCGTTGTGCTATATTGAGGTGACGCACACGCTAGATGACGAGCGTGGGGTCGTGCCCTGTTGGGCATTGTGACTTAGTCCATCCCCAATGACCGTTTTACTGCGTATTTGACTGAAAACTATTTGTTATCATCATGATTTGGGCTGAATGCCATATTTGAGCCTCGTGCCAACTATTTGAACCCTTAGGGGATTTTTACTGATATTTCCTTACTGTTTTGACTTCATGCTTGAACTCAGTCATGCTATATTCTACTGTTTTCATAACTCAGCCATGCTTACTCTGCTTTAACACTTAAATGATATTTTTAAATGATATTTTGGGCTGAGCATCATGTTTTACTATTGCCCGAGTGGCTGTGAGATTTTGACTGAGGTGGCTTGTTGATATGAGGCCGAGAGCCTAGTGATGACGCTATGAGATGGCTTGATATTGCGCTTGGGCCATAAGGGGCCCCTCCAGGAGTCTGCAAACCACCAGTGAGCGTGGGTACCCATTGTGATGTGAGATATAGACCGAGGGGCCAGTATTGTTCTGATATATTGCCCGAGGGGCGGATTTGTTGACATTGTGCCCGAGGGGAGATCCTTTATGTGTTTAGTTTTCCTAATTGCCTATCATTTACTTGCTTAATTGTGAAAAAGGCATTTTTGAAGTTTAAACTGAACTAAAGTGATTTTACATATCTTCACCGATTCACTGTTTTTACTGGCTTTTACTACTTCATTATAGCCTGTAATGTGCCTTACGTGATTTCATATTCTCAGTCTTTATTTATGACTATTACTCACTGAGTTGGAGTACTCACTTTACTCCTTGCACCCTGTGTGCAGATTCAGGCGCATCTGGTCCCGCTACCGAGTGTTGATCTTTCCAGCTCAGGCGGATTCAAAGATTTTCTAGGTAGCTACCGGCGTTTGCAGCCCAGAACTTCTTCCCTTATCTTATTTTTCTCTGTTTTGGATCTGTATTGGGCTATGTAGATTTTCTTGTCTTATTCCAGATTGTAGATTGCTCATGACTGGTGACACCCCGGTATCGGGCTATGTTGGGTTATATTTCCGCAAACTATACTATTTTATTTACCTCTTTTGGGATTTATGATTATGATTTTAACTTAGTTTTATTACTTAATTGCTTTAAAAATGAATTGAAAACGTGTCAGCTGGCCTTGTCTTCATGAAAGGAGCCATCACGACCAAGTCTGGGTTAGGGTCGTGACAAGTTGTTGGACTGCAAATATGTATAGCCTCAATATTGTCATCATTATTATTGATATATTACCAGAGAAATTAGATTTTTGCTCCCTGATCTATGCTTCAACATGGATACTCGTGATATTAAACTAAGTACATTTAAATTTTGATTACTTGAGTTGCGTGGTTTACTTTTTTTTAAACAAATTCAACTGATTTTCAACTTAAAAGGGTATGAATGCACTAAATTAAATTTCAATTAGTAAAATCTTCTTCATTTTTTTTTCCATTACTAATTTTTATAACAAGGTGAAACTAGCACGGGCTAGCTAGTTTTCGGATTGATAATTAAAAATTAGCCAGTATTTGGAAAGTCATTAAAAAATAACCACTATTTCGTTAAAACACGGAAAGTTCTAGCATAATATGTTGGAATATGGAGCACCTGCTATAAACTTCCAACTTATTATGTTGAAACTCCAGCATACAGAAAGTTCCAACATACTGGATTATGGAGATACTGTGTATAAACTTCCAATATATTATGATGGAACTCTAGCACATTATAAAATTTCCAATACATTATACTGGAATCTCATATGTAAAAAAATTTAAACTCCAACATACTATGATGGGACTTTTTTGAAATTATAAGGGTGTTTTTGTTAAGATTTTATCTTTAAATTAAAAAAGTGGCTAAATTTCTATTACTTTTGGAACTATGGCTATTTTTTAATTACTAGTTATAAATCTAGCTATGTGTGATTTTTTCACGAGAAATACGGTATGCAAGATGTCCTGGTGGTGTTGGACCGTAGCGAATATAAGAGGGAGAAATTCAAAAATAGCCAGATTTGTCACACCCTTTTTTACCGCCCTACTAACCCTCTAAAAAATATAAAAAAAAAATTTGTAAAGCTTAAAAAGGTTTTCAATTAGAAAAGTGACAAAATTTGTGTTTTAAAAGATATTTCAGAGTCGCCACCTGACATTTGGTTTCTGTGTGTCAGGTCACCGTTTAAAAAACAATTTTCACTTTTAAAACACTTGGGACTCCAAAACTAAGTCTGAACTAGAGATTCGGGTAAGGGGGCTCATTTGACTCGGGGAGAAGGTGCTAGGCATTCCCCAAGTCCCGTAACTAATATGGTTGCATACTAGATCTAGTTGACTTTTAAAATATTCAAATTGAGGTTAAAACACAGAAAAAGGAAAAGTAAACACAAAAGAGGCTCGAGGTCGTCCCCACCCAAATAAAAGAAAGTTAAAAATAAAAATAAAATAAGAATAAAAATACTTCGACTTCGCTTTCAGCCTCCAATTACAGTATACTACGGGGCATTCCCCGAAATAAAATATATACAAATTCTTCGGGGCATTCCCTAGATTAATTTAATTAAGGGAACGGCCTCTCGCCTCAACACTAACAAAAGTCTTAAGGCTTGCCTACCCAAGTATTGGCGGCCTAATCATATTACTAACGAGTAATTAAGAAAAGCTAAAAGTAAAAAGTAAAGAAAACTATGTAGGAAAATTCATAGCACGCTCACTTTCTGTTAATTTTTATTTCATGTATCTAATCCAAACTCAACTCCTAATATGTAAGTAAATTAACATTAATTGACCCAAGTCTTTACCCCAACTCCCATATCATTATATTTCATCAAACTCCAACTTGTTATCAACTACAAACAAGAATTATTACCAAATAGAATCAATCCAAACACAACTACCCTTAATTTCATTCACTGCCGTGATTTACTTTGCGCTCTCGATGAATTTTAACTAACTAATTCATTTGTTAACTAACTAACGCAAAATTATTAAGCCAAACATATCATGTGTTCATCATTCTAAAAACTAACCAACTAATTCATTTCTGTTCTATCTAATGTATCATATTCAAACTAAGCATAAACAAATCAAATTAAGAGATAGTTTTAAACAAAACACAAAATAACTGAACACTCATAGGGCAGTCATAATATCAAAGAAACGGGAACATGGAGAAAAGATTAAATTCAAAGTAGAAACAGACCTCAAGCAGCCACACTTTCAAATTAATCGATAGAATCTCAGGCTCGGATTACTCAGAAAATCGAGTATTTGTTCCATAAATGACCAGAGATCTAACCCGCAAACAAAATCTAAAACGGAAAACCTCGCTAGAAACCTTGTCAAACTCTAACCGGATTTCCTCGCTTATGACTGTCTCCACAGGTTCGTTAAATTGCTGTTCAAAAATGAGTGATGCGACATTAGCGATTTCTTCTCCTAATATCTTCTCTCTATTCGTGCCCTCTCAATCCATTCTCTTATTTCTCTGTTCTCTAAGGTCTGTCCATATTTCAGCTATGTCTCTGTGTGCAAGTGAGGCGCCGCGGCGGCTAGAATGGTGGTTAGGTCAGAGGGGTCTACCGCTGGTTTGATTTTATGGTGAGGGTGGTCGTTTGTGTATGGAAAAGGGTGTGGTGGAGGGTGGATGGTTTGGTCAGAGATGGGGTCTCTTGGTGGTGTGAAAATGAGGAAGAGGGATGTTGTTTGGGTGAGGAATGGAGATGGGGGTGGTCGATTTCTGGCAGATCTTGGTGGAAATGGCTGGGCCTTGAGCAGCTGCTCTTGGAAGGGGTTCCGTTTTTTGGGGTCTCCCCAAGAAGAAGCTGATGGCTTAGAGTTCTTGGGATATTAGGTTTTTTTGTGGGTTTAAGGGTATTGGGCTCAAAAAGATGGTCCAATTTTGGGCTTTAATTTAGGAGATTGGAGTTGGGTCCATGTCTTATTGGGTGTTAACTTTGGGGTTTGAAGACTAAATAACATAATGTATCTATAAAATATAAAAACCACTCTTAATAAAAATAAGTTACTAAAATAAAACTAAATAAAAGTAAAAATATTAGTATTTTTTAGTTTTTTAAATGATAAATAAACTAAAAGTAACTAAATAAAATATCAATTAGCTAAATAAAGAAAATATTTTTTGTAATTTTTATTTTTGTGATAAAATAAAATAAAAGAGTTAAAACTAGTTAAAATATAGATATTAGACCTAAACTAAATATTTAAATGCTAAAATATATAAAATCTCGGGGAGGATCAAAAATTACATGTCTACAACTGTCCCTCTTTGACTAGAAACATGAAGAGTTTTCAGACAAAGAACGACGAGACAGGTTTTTTGAACCGACCCTTATTTAGAGAGACCAAAAACTAAAATAAAAGAGAATGTGACCGAGCCCTGGTATCTCAGCTGCCTACATATCCTTGGCTATAAGGGAATCAGGCCACTGTAGTTCAGAAGTGAGAAAAGCGAAGGAGTATACCGATGTGGAGAGCCGATTGAGGCGCCGTCGAGGTTCCGGTCCGCGGTACTATTATTACATCAAAATCAAAAGTGAAAAAGACTAACTAGGCATGTCAGCTTTGAGTTAAAATATTCCTGTTTATAAGTCTTTTGAAACTTGATCTTGAGACTTGAATAGTTCTTCATGCACACTTTTTATTTGAACCTTGATGCTTGCTAGCTGCAGGTGCTGATTCATTCTTCCATGACTTCTTCTGATCAAGATCGAACAAGCAGTGCTCGTGACTTCAACCATGTCTTGAGAAGTTCACATCTTTCACATGCTTCCGTATTTGGATTTACTTCTTTTTTCTTTTCTTTCATTCTGGATTGAAATTTCTTCTTTTGATCATCTCGGACTGTCGACTCGCATTCTTGAGGCGAGCTTCTGCTACTTCTAACTTAAATTGAATTCTAAAATGACTTCCCTCATTCATCAGGTGGGTGCCTGCTACTGACTTGAAATTTGAAGTAACTCTGAAAAGAATTTCTCGTTCTCCAAGTGGGTGCCTGCAATCAAAACAACAAAATAAACAAAATTTTCTGCCCCAGCTTGCACTGGGAAGATTTTTTGAGTTGTTAGCAAAACTGTAAATCACTTATGCTATTGATGCAATGATGAGAGTAAAACTAAAGATTCGACTAAGATGTGCGTCTCCTAGGGATGAACTCAAAAACTCAAACTAGGAAGTGTGTCTCCTAGGGATGAAACTTGAATGAACCAAACTAGGAAGTGTGTCTCCTAGGGATGAAACTTGAATGAACCAAACTAAGAAGTGTGTCTCCTAAGGATAACACTTGAATAATCCAAACTAGGAAGTGCGTCTCCTAGGGATGAAACATGAATGAACCAAACTAGGAAATGCGTCTCCTAGGGGTAAAACTTGAATGACTCGAACTAGGAAGAGCGTCTCCTAAGGGTGAAACTTGAATGAAGCAAAATTAGGAAGTGCTTCTCCTATGGGTAAAATCTCAATTTAGGAAGTGTGTCTTTTAAATAGTATAAACACCAAGACCCATACTAGGAAGTGTGTCTCCAAGGGTGAAACTTCAATGACTCAAACTAGGAAGTCCGTCTCCTAGGAATGAACTTAAATGACCCAAAACTAGAAAGTGCATCTCCTAGAGGTGAAACTTTAATGACTCAAACTAAGAAGTGTGTCACCTAAGAATGAACTTAAATGACCCAAAACTAGGAAGTACGTCTCCTAGGGGTAAAATCTCAATTTAGGAAGTGCGTCTCCTAAAAAAATATAACCTGAAAACCCTGACTAGGAAGTGCATCTTCTAGGGGTGAAACTTCAATGACTCAAACTAGGAAGTGCGTCTCCTAAGAATGAACTTAAATGACCCAAAACTAGGAAGTGCATCTCCTTGGGGTAAAATCTCAATTTAGGAAGTGCATCTCCTAAAACAAAAATATAACTTGAAAACCTAGACTAGGAAGTGCATCTCCTAGGGCTGAAACTTTAATGACTCAAACTAGGAAGTGCATCTTTTAAGAATGAACTTAAATGACCCAAAACTAGGAAGCACATCTCCTGTGAGATTGAGCTTAAGGAAAACTATAAACTGAGCTTAACTAAACTAAGAATTGACCATATTCTCCCGGCGGGACCCCTGAACTCAAGGAAAACTAAAGATTAACAACTTAAGAAGACTAAAAACTGACTTATTCTCCAGGCAGGACACCTGAACTCGAGAAAAGCTAAAGATTAACAACTTAAGGAAACTATCTGCAGGCAGGACCCCTGAACATTAAGAAAACTAAAGACTAACAACTTAGGAAACTAAAACTGATCCTATTCTCCAGGAGGGACCCTTGAACTTAAGGAAGACTAAATATAAACGTCGCAAGGAAACTAATACTGACCCTATTTTTCAGGCGGGACCCCTGAACTTAAAGAAAACTAAAGACTCTTCTGACTAGGGACAATGCCTAGGAGGTGTGGTTCTTCTCAACTAGGAAAAATGCCTAGGAGGTAATGGTCTTCTCAACGAGGGGAATGTGTAGGAGGTAAAAACCTTCTCAACTAGGTAAATGCCTAGCAAGTAAAAACCTTCTCAAATAGCCTTTGTGCTGACAAAATTTAGGCACGACACTTGAAAAATTTAAGCTCCCAAGCTTTGATTTGGACATAGTCTTCGTCCCTGTTTCAAACAAAGAAAACTTGTGAGTTTAAACATGGTGGTTGGTTTGTGGCCTTGCCTTTGAGGGAAATTGCTCTACACTTGCCATGATAACTTTGATTTCAACCTGGGGACCTTGCTTGTTATTGGCTAACCACTTTCTTTTCAAACCTTATCATGGAAAATACCTCTGATCCGTTCAAGCCCCAAATCCTTTTATCTGTTGCATTGTGCTCATGAATAGACCGAACCTTAGCATTTCACAAGAATCCCAAAGCACATCAATTGTCACCCATTTAGTGTGCATACTACTCTTTCCTGACTTGTGCCACTTCGATGTGCTAGCGAGACTCTGCTTTGTGCAATTGGAAATCTGGTAGCAGATTTTGAAGTCATTTTTTTCTTGTTCTGACAAAAACAGACTCAAAAGGGACTCAAATAAAATAAGAGAAACAAAGTAAGGGGAAAAATGAGAAGAGATGGTATCTTACAAGAAAATATTTTTACCCAGGAAAAATAACAAAATAGAAACTAATCTGATTTGAAGGCCATCTCCACTGACCATGACATGCATTTTGGATTAAGCGGCATGATCTGTCTAGCGAGTCTAGTCTTCAACTCTTGTTATGCCTCTAAGTTGTGAAACTGGGCTTCAGCGCTCCAATTGTCCTATTTGATCCATAATCCTCACTCAACTTGTAGTGCCCTGAATGGTTTTCACCATCAAGCCTCTCTTATTTTGCTCCTTTTCTCAGCTCACTGTCGCATTACGGTGCCCATAAGAGTTTTCGCCGAGAAGACTATCTCATTTTATCATTTTCTCTCTTTGTACTGAGAACAAAGGTATTACCCATGATGCAGGAAGATCATACTTTCACCACACACTTGATTTGACATCCTCAAAGATTAGGCAGAAGGTCTTTCTTTGGACCGTAATGTAGGCTTTTAGACAGGGTTGGAAAGAAAGGGTGGCATGAGGGCTCAAAATAATTTAAGATGAAAGTGTTCAAAATTATAATTTTTGGAATCAGATCTTTTGGCTAAAATAAAACATCAGCCCCAGTTTATTGGAGTCTGAGGAATTTTTTTATTTTATTTTCTTGGATTTTTGCTTTGATGGGACCGAACCTCAAAGTAAGGTTGTCTATGTATCCTTAAAAGGAATCAGGTCGAACGTAATTACAACACAAAGTTGGATTATTTTGTTTTTTTTCTTTTCCTTTTCTTTCTTTTCCTTTTTTTCTTTTCTTTTTTTTTCTTTTCTCTTTTTTTTCTTTTCCTTTCTTTTTATTCTTTTTCTCTTTTTCTTTTCTAGTTCCTAACTCTATTGTTGATTCCAAAAGAGGGGTATGAAACAAAATAAATTAAGGCTCAAAAGGGATAGTAAAAGATAAAAGTGTTTGGGTAGCAGAATAAAATCCTTTCGGCATACCAAACTTTAAAAATGCGATGTACAAACATGCAATTGAAGATAAGCAAAGAAATGATACATAGTATCTATTGATGGAATCAACACAAACAAAAAGTGCCAATGGGCAATACCTTTGTCCCAATAAATGACCCTTTCCAGTTCGAAGCAGACTTAACTCAACCTTATCTCGATGTAGAATAATGCATTTCAGCACTGACTGATCTACCTCAAACTACTTTAGATACATTCATTTATTGTATGCTCTCATCAACCTCTTGATTTTCCAGACTAACTACCTCAGTTTCACTTAATTCAAGCATCGGGTTATCTTAGAATGCTTGTTGTTTCGTTAAATATCTTTTTATAATATTCAAAACTGTGTCATTGCTTCATGATTAGACTAACTTTCAAGACCAAGCTGAGAATTATGTGTGCATGTCATGTCACTAGAGTCAGCATGAAAAGAACTATAAAAGAAAAAGTGACATAAATAAAAACTAACTAGAACTGACAGAAAATAAGAGATTGCATTAGACAGATGGTGAAAAGGGTTTGAACAAAACAAGAAAAATAGACATGGGTTACAAACTTGGAACAATCCTATATATCACTAGACAAGTTACTACCACTAAATGAACTAGGCAAAATAAGAAGAAGAAGAAGAAGGGTTTGAGCCACAAGATAATATCCAGATTACAACCCTGAAATAACCCGAACAACAAAAATGACAACAAAATAAACCACCAAAACTCCTCTCTGGCTAGCCAAGAAAGGAGTGTCTTTCCAATTACCAAACTCGTTATCTTAGCTACTGGGTTGCACAGCAAGATTACCGGGACCTTCACCAATTTCAATATCATTAACTTCAGTCAGCAAGTTCCCAAGAGGATTCTCATACTCCTTGTCACCACGCATCCTCCCCACAAAGTGTGCATCATCATGTGCAGGTAAAGGATTCTGCACGATGTTCTAGGTATCACTGTCCTGGACCACAATTATCCCTTCTTGAATCATTCTTTCTATCTCCCTTTTCAAAGCACGACAATCTTCAATGCTATGCCCTTGGACATTAGAGTGGTACATGCACCGTACAACAGGATCAAAACCTTTTGCATATGGGTCCGGAGTATAGCCAAGGAGTGGCTCAATTAGGCCAGAATATTTTAATTTTTCAAACAAGCTTGTGTAGGATTCTCTGATTGGTGTGAAACTATTTCTTTGCCTTTGTTAACCTCTATGCCCCTATTTTCTAGGGTTGTTGGGTGTTCTAAAATGTTGTGAAGGCGAAAGAGTATCATACGGTGATGGTTCTCTCCATAAGGAGTGACCCAGTGGTTGAAAAAAATGATTGGACATTGTTCGGGGGATAATACTGAGGTGAATTATGTGGAGCTTGGGGATAGGTTTGGGGTTGGGGTCAGGGTCGAGGCTGGGTATATTGGTGAGACGGGCCCGTTGGGCCATGTCGTGATCCCGAGACAACAATGGCAACATTATCCTTTTTCTTCTGACCCGGTAAGCTTCTTATACCACTTTGGATTGCCTGTGTGGTTGCTTTTATAGCAGAGTAGCTCATGATCTTGCTCGACTTGAGCCCTTCTTACACCATTTCTCCCATATTTACCACATCATTGAAAGGCTTACCAATGGATGAGATCAAATGGTCGAAGTAAGTAGGCTCCAGGGCTTGAAGAATGTACTCGACCATTTCATCTTCCTCCATCGGAGGATTGACTCGCGCAGCTTACTCTCTCCATCTGAAACCATATTCCCTAAAACTTTCACTAGGTTTCTTCTCTATCTTGGTTAAGGATAGGCGATCCAGGACAATGTCTATGTTGTACTGAAAATGTCAAGCAAAGGCCTGAGCCAAATTGTCCCATGTGTACCACCTGATGGCGTCCTGGCGGGTGTACCATTCTAGAGCCGCCCCACTCAGACTCTAGCTTAAGTAAGCCATCAGTAATTCGTCTTTCCCCTCGGCGCCTCTCATCTTACTGCAATAACCTCTCATATGGGCTATAGGATCCCCATGTCCGTCACACAAGTGAAAGTTGGGCATCTTGAACCCGATAGGCAGTTAGACATCAGGGAACAAACACAAATCCTTATAAGCCACACTCACATGGCTACCTAACCCTTGAATATTTCACCTGGCCACACTCCACGTTCTTAGGTGGTTTCTCAGCTTCAACATGAGGCTCAAAGTGAGAAGTATAGGAGTAAGGACCTGGGACTTTGAAGGTGGGTTCCGAGGCATAGTACTGGGTATTTGGAGCTTGGAATGCGAGCTCACTAGAGGATCATTGGAGGGTAGCTTGTTAAGAGGGTACAAAATAAGAGCAGATGTCGAAGCAGGGTATGAGGTTGTTTTGGCTGGTGGAGCATGAAAAATTTAGGCTGAGGTGCCAGGGTAAGAGTGGTAAGGGGTGAAGCGTAGTGCGTATTGTGGGGAAAGATCAACGGTACTTGGCATATAGGTTTGGGACAGTGATGGAACAGAAGCAGGGTTTTCTGCATAGTTGGTAGGGAAGAAGGTGAAGGGTGTCCCTTAATCCAGGCCTGATACATTTTCTCCATCTGATGTTTCAACCTCCAGACCTCCTCTTTCAGTTCCGATTCCGATTCAACAATCTCCCTCGGCGGGTTAACAACTCCTGTGTCTAAGTCTTTGCTAGCCATGACTACCTTGCTCTTTGACCTTATGTTGTCTAGATGAATCGCCAAAGTGCCACAAACTAACCCCTCTGTTATGATAACAATGAAAGTAACAAAGAGGAACAAAACAAAGCCAGCATGTTAGCGTTATGGCATTTATCAGATAGAAATATCACATTGCGTGCAATGCCCCTAGCAACAATTAAAGGTTCTAGAATGACTTCGAGGGTCACAAGGTCATTTGGAATCATCCCAATTTGTTCATATCAATCTTCACTTTTCTTTCTATTCTAGCACTTCTTGGCTTGTTCATTTTCCTACCTCTCTTTTCTTTTCTTATAATCACTTTTTTCTTTCCCCTCATCCCTCACGTCCCACAACATTTCTCCTTTTTTTTATTTTTTATTTACTAATGATTCGATCGAACTCTATATAGGTTGCCTACGTATCATGTTCCACATGAATCAGACCAAGCGTAATTATGGAAATGTAATGAACAAAATAAACTAAAAACAAAATCTTTTTGGATTTTCCATTTATAACTATTTTTTTGTTTTCAAATACAAAACAGTAAGTACGATAACAAAAGACTCGACAAACTCAACTAGACTATGATAGACTCTAACATCACCTAAAAGATGCAATACTACTGGACAAGACTACAAAGTGAAAGACAAACATAAAAACAGACTCATAACATAAAAGGCTCATTAAGCAACTCCTGAGTGCAGTGGTCCTCGGGTATCTGTCATGCTCGAGCTCTGGTACATGGATCCATACCTGAATAAGAAAAATATGACCAAATAAAGTTAGTGACTTAGGACACTTGGCACCTCCTATTGGACACATGCAAGGAATGATTGAGCTATTTTTGCAAAATGACATATGTGGCCAAGGGTGGCTTGAATGTAAACTCAACAAGGGTGACCACTAAGAAATGGAAAAATATTTCAAAAAGGCCCACATAACCCCCAAACTCTCGGGAATCACAATCTCTAAGATTACTTTGCACAAATGACCCTTTTTGCAAAAATGGCCGATATGGCCAAACGCATCTAGAGATGCAAATTCAACCAGGACGGGCCTTAAAGTAATATTATACCTATTGTGGACTCAGAACTCTAATACATGGGCCACTGAACAACTTTTGCAAAAATGACCTTATTTTGAAAGAATGGCCGATGTGGCCAAAAGTGGATAGACATGCAAATACAATAAGAATGGACCTTAAAACTGAGAGGACACATTATTGTAGACTCAGAGCTCTATGACATGAGATAACAGACTACTTTGAGAAACTAGCCCTATTTTGCAAAAATGGCCGATGAAGCCAAATGTGGCTAAACATACAAGATTTGGCTACGACCCCGGAAGCCAAGAACCTAAGACTTACTTGGAAAACCATACCCTATGTGGACTACCTACGAATCCTGCTCTGAAAGAAGAGAATCAGGTATGCATAGTTCGGGAAGATTGGATATAAGAGAGAAATAAAAAAACTGATTTGGAGAAAACATATTTTTTGTCTTTTTTTGAACCACATAAAATCTTTTTGGATTTTCTTCTTTTTTTTTTTGATTTTTTGGATTTTTTGTTTTCATTTTTTTGTCTTTTCTTGAAAAAGTTGTGAAAGAAAAATATAATTGGGCTAGCGGGCTCATTTGACACAATTTGGACAGATTTCCTACAAAGTACATAGCACCTAGGACCGGGCCCTACTAGGTCGTAATGATATGATGCAAATAAAAATGACCTAAAGGCTGACCTACGCTTGGGGTTCAATAAAAAGGCAATTTGGGGGAGCATATGGTATGTGTGATTTTTTCACACATAAATCTGGCTATGTGTGATTTTTTCACGAGAAATACGGTATGCAAGAGGTCCTGGTGGTGTTGGACCTTAGCGAATATAAGAGGGAGAAATTCAAAAATAGCCAGATTTGTCACACCCTTTTTTACCGCCCTACTAACCCTCTAAAAAATATAAAAAAAAAGATTTTGTAAAGCTTAAAAGGGTTTTCAATTAGAAAAGGGACAAAATTTGTGTTTTAAAAGATATTTCAGAGTCGCCACCTGATATTTGGTATCGGTGTGTCAGGTCACCGTTTAAAAATAATTTTCACTTTTAAAACACTTGGGACTCCAAAACTAAGTCCGAACTAGAGATTCGGGTAAGGGGGCTTATTTGACTCGGGGAGAAGGTGCTAGGCATTCCCCAAGTCCCGTAACTAGTATGGTTGCATACTCGATCTAGTTGGCTTTTAAAATATTCAAATTGAGGTTAAAACACAGAAAAAGGAAAGTAAACACAAAAGAGGCTCGAGGTCGTCCCCACCCAAATAAAAGAAAGATAAAAATAAAAATAAAATAAGAATAAAAATAAAAATACTTCGACTTCGCTTTCAGCCTCCAATTACAGTATACTACGGGGCATTCCCCGAAATAAAATATATACAAATTCTTCGGGGCATTCCCTAGATTAATTTAATTAAGGGAACGACATCTCGCCTCAACACTAACAAAAGTCCTAAGGCGTGCCTACCCAAGTATTGGCGGCCTAATCATGTTACTAACGAGTAATTAAGAAAAGGTAAAAGTAAAAAGTAAAAGAAAACTAAATAGGAAAATTCATAGCACACTCACTTTCTGTTAATTTTTATTTCATGTATCTAATCCAAACTCAACTCCTAAATATGTAAGCAAATTAACACTAATTGCCCAAGTCTTTACGTCAACTCCCATATCATTATGTTTCATTAAACTCCAACTTGTTATCTACTACAAACAAGAATTATCACCAAACAGAATCAATCTAAACACAACTACCCTTAATTTCTTTCACTGTCATGATTTACTTTGCGCTCTCGATGAATTTTAACCCAAAATTATTTAGCCAAACAGATCATGAGTTCATCACTCTAAAAACTAAACAACTAATTCACTTCTATTCTATCTAATGTATCATATTCAAACTAAGCATTAACAAATCAAATTAAGAGATAGTTTAAACAAAACACAAAATAACCGAACACTCATAGGGCAGTCATAATATCAAAGAAACAGGAACACGGAGAAAAGATTAAATTCAAAGTAAAAACAAACCTCAAGCAGCCACACTTTCAAATTAATCGACAGAATCTCAGGCTCGGATTACTCAAAAAATCGAATATTTGTTCCATAAATGACTAGAGATCGGACTCGTGAACAAAATCTAAAACGGAAAACCTCGCCGGAAACCTCGTCAAACTCTGACCGAATTGCCTCACTTATGACTGAAAACGACGGTTTGTCTCCACAGATCCTGAAATTGCTGTTAAAAAATGAGTGATGCAGCGTTAGCGATTTATACTTGTTTTAGAACTAAATTCTATGTTTCGAGGCCTTAAACCCTCCTTTTTGTCTCTCCTTGATTTGCGTGCACAGTCCGGACATGTATCCGGAAAGCCATTATGTGAAATTCTGTGAAAAATAATTAATTTTGCTTTTAAAATGAATTTAGGTTGACTTCGGTCAATATTTTGGGTAAACGGACCCGGACCCATGATTTGACGGTCCCGAAGGGTCCGTAGGAAAATATGGGACTTGGGCGTATGCCCGGAATCGAATTCCGAGGTCCCAAGCTCGAGAAATGAATTTTTGAAGAAAATTGTTTAACTGAAAATTTTAGAGTTTTTTTGGAAATTTGGATGTAATTGAATTTGATAGTATCAGGCCCGTATTTTAGTTCCGGAGTCCGGTATAGGTCTTATATATGATTTAAGTTGAGCCTGTAAAATTTTGTGAGGAACGGACTTGAAATGACGTGATTCGGAACCTTTGTTGTAAAATTTGAAATTTTGAAAGTTCATGAGTTTTTCTTTGATTTTGATGCTAAAATTCATAGTTATGGGTGTTAATTTGGCAATTTGATCGCACGAATAGGTCCATATTATATTTTTGAGTTAGTATGCATGTTTGGTTAGGAGCCCCGAGATCTTAGTTGAGTTTCGGATGGGTTTCAGGATGTTCTACACTTAGAAAAGTTGCAGGTTTTGCTGCCTCAGGTGCACAGAGGTTTTGTTCTTCGTGTTCGCGTGACTCCACTCGCGAACGCGTAAGGCAAACTTCCTCAGGTGCCAGTTTGTTCTTTGCGAATGCGAAGCTGTAGGGGAGTTACCCTTCGTGAACGCGACCAGGTGCTCGCAAACGCGTAGGGTTAGTAGCCTGGGGGAGGGATTTCAAAGTTGTTCTACGCGAACGCGGACACCTGACCGCGAACACGAAAGCTCTAGGTGCTGAAGCTCTCGAACGCGATGGTCAGCTAGGCCTGACCTATCGCGAATGCGACAGGCCTATCGCGAACGCGATTAAGGCCTGCCCAGTTATTTTTAAAACAGTAGCTAAAACGGGCAAACCCCATTTACTTCATATTTTCAAAATTTGGGAGCATTGAGGCGATTTTCAAAGAACAAGTTCTTCCCCAAAGCATTGGTATATGATTCTAAACCATTTTCTTTCGATTTCCCATTTCATTTCATCAATTTTCATCCAAAAATCTTGGATTTTTATGGTAGAAATTAGGAATTTAGGTAGAGTTAGGCTTTTTGATTATAATTTAGACCTCGTTTTGGGGTCGGATTTTAAAACTAATTGCATATTTGGGCTCGTGGGTGAATGGGTGATCGGGTTTCGGTCCAAACCTCGAGTCTCGACCAAGCAGGCCCGGGGTCGTTTTTGGTTTTTTGGGAAAAATGATAGAAACCCTATAATTAAGCATTGGGTATGAATTCTTTAGCATTTATTGATGTTGTTAAATTAAATTTGGACTAGATACAAGTAATTTGGAGGCGAATTCTAAAGGAAAACCGGTGTTTGAGACTTGAGTTGGGCGTGGAAGTTTGAGGTAAGTGTTTCTTCTAACCTTAGCTTGAGGGACTAGGAGTTGTGTCTTGTTTGATATGTGTTAATTGTGGAGTACAATCTATAGGCATGGTGACGAGTATCTATACGTCGGTGTCAAGCATGCCCATGAGTCTCGTATAGCAATTGTTGTGAATCCGATATGATTTATTCATGCTTAATGTGTTGTTTATAATGGTTGGTTCCCTTGTCGAGATGTTGCTATTATATTCTTGTTCCCTTGCCGGGATATTATTGTTTACTATATTGTCTCTCTTGCCGGGATATTATTGTTGTACTCTTGTGCCCTTGCCAGGATTCTTTGTGATTGATGATGACTTGTAAATGGGATCGGGTGGCACGACACCACGGTGATATTTGAAATGGGAGCGGGTTGTATGCCTGCAACGAGATATATGAAATGGGAGCAGGTTGCACGCCTGCAACGAGATATATGAAGTGGAAACAGGTTGCACACATGCAACAAGGAGGAATGAAAGTGAATACTGTGTTTGTTTTCCTTGTTCTTGTTGGAATTTAAATGTTGGTTTCTTTACATTCCTATTTTGATATTTTGTTGTTATATGGTACTCCCCGCAGCATGTTTCCCCCCTCCCATCTTTAATGTGAATATTTGCTTTTATTTTCCGTTGTATATGATTTAACTGCACAGGTTTATTTGGTAGTCTGGTCCTAGCCTCGTCACTACTTCGCCGAGGTTAGGCTAGGCACTTACCAGCACATGGGGTCGGTTGTGCTGATACTACACTCTACACTGTGTGCAGATACTGGTACCGAAGCGTTTGGACCGTAGTGAGGTTGCTGCCTTAGTCCAACAGGCAACCCGAGGTAGTCCTGCAGGCATCCGCGGGCCATGGCATCTCCTTCTATCATCTCTTTTATGTTCTTTTACTTATTTAGAGACAAATTCATGTATTTCTATTCAGTCATTATTTGTAGTAATCTTAGACAGTCTGTGAAATTGTGACACCAAATTCTGGGTAGAGGTGTATTTAGACTTCAACATTTTGTATTAAGTTAAATTATCGGATTTAGTTTTCCGTTTTGTTATTGATATTATCATTTCCGCTGTTTTGATATGTCGTTTTGAAATTGTAAGAACTTAAAACTTGAAAAGGGTAATTAAAACGGAATAGTTGGCTTGCCTAGCTTTCACTAGTAGGTGCCATCACGACTCCCGAGGGTGGAAAATCCGGGTCGTGACACGATTTCTTCTCCTAATCTCTCCTCTTTGTTTGTGCACTCTCAGTCTGTTCTCTCATTTCTTTGTTCTCTAAGGTTTGTCCGTATTTCAGATATGTCTCTGTCTGCAAGTGAGGTGCGCGGCTGGAATGGTGGCTAGGTGAAAGGGGTCTGCCGCTGGTTTGATTTTGTGGTGAGGGTGGTCGTTTGTGTATAGCGAGGGGTGTGGTGGAGGGCGGCTGGTTTGGTCAGAGATGGGTTCTCTTGGTGGTGTGAAGATGGATGTTGTTTGGGTGACGGCTGGAGATGGGGGTGGTCGATTTCCGGCGGATCTCGGTGGAAACGGTTGGGCGTTAAGAAGCTTCTCTTGGGAGGGGTTCCATTTTTTGGGGTCTCCCCAAGAAGAAGATAATGGGTTAGGGTTCTTGGGATATTATGTTTTTTTGTGGGTTTAAGGGTATTGCGCTCAAAAAGGTGGTCCAATTTTGGGCTTGAATTTAGAGATTGGGGTTGGGTCGATGTCTTATTGGGTTTTAACCTTGGGGTAGGAAGACTAAATAACATAATGTATCTACAAAATATAAAAATCACTCTTATTAAAAAATAAGTTACCAAAAAAAAACTAAATACTAAAAGTGAAACTATTTGTATTTTTGAATTTTAAGAATGGTAGATAAACTAAAAGTAACTAAATAAAATATCAATTAACTAAATAAAGAAAATATTTTTTGTCATTTTTATTTTTGTGATAAAATAAAGTAAAAGAGTCAAAACTAATTAAAATTGAGATATTACATCTAAACTAAATATTTAAACGCTAAAACGTATAAAATCTCTCAATGTATATGGTGGAAATCTACGGCTTCATTTCACGAGCATCACGGCATCTCGAGGCCTTCCAGTGATCGATTCTGAGAATTCTCAATAGTTCGACTTCGAGACAGTATAAGTAATGACCGGCCCTAAGACAATGTCAATTACCAGTCTCGGCGGATCAAGGCGGAGTTCCTAAGGCACGTGCGTATGGCAGGTCAAGTCTAGTGGACTAGCCCAAAAGGCGAATCAAGGCATTAAATGATTGTACCAGCCCCATATCTTTGTAATTAATGCGTTTGTACTATGTTGGGCTTCCCCCTCATATATAAAGGGGATTCTTGTCATTTTGTAAATATCTGTTGCTCAATACTAAATACGCAAGAACATTCTCTCTACTCTCTAACGTATTCTCTTGATCTCATTACTTTATTTATTGCTCATATTTATTGTGTTCTACTTAAAATTCATCATTTATTGCTTATTATTGGTCATAAAGAGTTGTCATTGATTTATTTATAACTGTTAGTCTTCATCGACCACCCTCAATAGCTCCCAGCCGAGATTCAGACTCGACCCCAAGGCCCTCGAAGAGGCAAGCTCGAGGCCCCGATTGACAGCGATTTGGTTTGGTTAACATCTCGTTTCTAAGTGCTTTTCTTGATTCCAAGTACTTCACATAGCACCAACTGCCTAGCAACTAGCATAAAAATAGATCACGTATTTTTAGAACCACCAAATCAAATTTAATTGCTATTACCATTTTAACGGTAAATAGTTTGGCGCCCACCGTGGGACTAAAAATAATAGTGATTATTTTCTTGCTGGTTTAACTACATAACGCAAGTTATCTTTCACACTTTTTCTTTCCCAAGATCATTGATTTAAGGTCGAAATGTTTGACTCGGTGAACAACAATCTTGAGAACCATGGAGAAATGGTGTGGATGTTCCAGGTGTTGGTGTACCACCACGAAACCCTGAGAACGCACCAGAACCAATTCCCGTGGACGCGGTCTCACGCGATGCTCAACACGTTGATGTAAGCTCCCACACTAACAGGAGAGTGCACCAAGGAGACCAACAAGAAGCTCAGAAAGCTCCGGCTAGGGAAGAACGGGAGGTTAGCCTTCACGTTATTTTTAAATGTTGCATGGACAACAGCTAGTGATTGCTCAGCTGCAAAGTCACCAGAAAACTCCCAGCACAGTAGTGCCGGGGACGGCTCCTCAAGCTGAGCAGGTACCGGAGAGATCAAGCAACAACGGGTCGGTGGCCAACCCCGCTATTTTAAAGATGCTCGAGGACCTCACAAAGAGGATCAAATCGGGCGAGAAGAAGATAGAAGCCAACGATAAAAAGGTAGAGACCTACAACTCCATGGTCGACCAAATTCCGGGTGCACCCCGATCCTGAAAGGTGTGGATTCGAAGAAGATCATACAAAGGTCGTTCCTAGAGGAAGTGGCTCCAAAACCTACTCCGAAGAAGTTCAGAATGCCAAACCTTCCGAAATACAATGGAACCTCAGACCCCAATGAGCACGTTACTGCTTACACTTGTGCAGTGAAGGACAACGAGATCGAGTCCGTCTTGCTAAAGAAGTTCGGGGAAACACTCTCGAAAGGGGCCATGATGTGGTATCACAACCTAGCTCCTAACTCCATAGACGCATTTGTCATGCTAGCAGATTCTTTCATAAAGGCACATGCCGGTGCCATCAAAATAGCAACAAGGAAGTCTGACGTCTTCACTCAAGGTCTGAATGAACGAAGCTCGGTAGCTTCGAAGCAGCTAAAACAGAATCTGGTTGAATATCCTATCGTGACCTGGTCGGACGTTCACAACAGCTATCAATCGAAAATTAGGGTCGGGGACGACAAACTAGGGGGCCCCTCGGGCTCAGTATACCCAAGCAGGCTTCTAATAAAGGAACCAAAGCCTAACAAAAAAAGGTACCAGCCATACCCTGAAGATAAGAGAAATGCCCCGAGGCGTAACATACCCAGCAATGATCGAAGAATGGATAGAGGCCATAATCCTCGGAGACTTGTCAACAGAACTGGGTTCGATAGATACACAGGACCGACAGAAGCGCCTCGCTTGTCGGAATACAACTTCAATGTCGATGTATCAGACATCGTGTTCGCCATCAGTAAAATCAGAGACACCAGGTAGCTGTACAATCGGATCCTTCACAAAGGAACCACAACTTAGTGTGTGAATTTCACAACACACACGGTCACAGGACCGAAGATTGCCGACAACTCCGGGAATAGATAGCCCGACTACTCAGCAAAGGTCACCTCCGGGAATTCCTTAGCGACCGACCCAAAAATCAATTCCGGAAAAGAGAGGCGACTAAAACGAACGAAGCAAATTAGCCATTACATGTCACCCATATGATCTTTTAAGGTGTCGGTGCCCTGCAGGAGCTCACGGTCAGGAGAACGAAAACATCCTTCACCAGGAAAAAGCAAACTCGAGACTCTATCTAATCCCCATAACTATGCACTGGTAGCTTCTTTTCTTGTGGATACATTTCAAATTAAACTTGTGCATGTGGATTGAAGTAGCTCGTCCAATATTATCAGGTCGAGGTCAACAGGGTAGCTTGGACTGCTTGACCAAATTATGCCCGCCCCTCGAACCCTAAACGGATTCAACACGGCGACCACAAGGCATATTTTCGGCTGTTTGCGAATGAACAAATAAAGGGCCGTATCGCATCCTTTGAGCAGATAACTGAAGGCCTACCGAGGTTCAATGCGACATAGCCACTAAAGTACAACCATCTCCCTTTTCAAGTTACACCTCGTACTCACATTTATGCAGGTGCCCGACCGAGAAAGTCGAAGCGTTAACCCAGCTCGAATACCTTAAGGTTTTAAAGCATCTATTGCACTCTTTTCCTTAGACCGAGTTCTTATCCCGAAAAAGGTTTTACCGGCAAGGTTTTTAACGAGGCAACATCTAATGCTACCTAAGGAAGATCAAACAAGTATTCAAGGCTTCTTTTGCAATCAACCTAAAATACTGTGGGGCATCTCCCACGGAAGGACACCTACACGGAGAAACCAAGATACGCCAAATGAGGTCTCGACAGAAAAAAAATATACCAGGCCAAATGGACGAATGAACCATATTTGCATAAAACAACCGAGCCTGTAACAATAAAAACATGTATACTTGTACCAAGTAATCAAAGGAAATCGGTATTCTTGCAAAAACGGCTCCTCTATCAAAAACGTCCCGAACACTCGGGGACTGGCATCAATAACTCACAACAATGTGATCCCTGGCTCAGAGCTTCGAGCTTGTAAGCCCTCAATTAGGCAACAAAAAAATCACAAAATAGATTTAGAGCCAAAAAATGTCCCAAACACTCGGGGACTGGCGTCAAAAACTCAATACCACATGACCTCCGGGTCGAAAATTTCAAAATCGTAAGCCCTCAATTAGGCAATACCAATTTTACAAGTAATGGCTCCCGAGTCAAGAAACCCTCGACGACTCGGGGACTGTCGTCAATCGCTATCTCTACAAACTTATCAAAGCTCGAGGCCATAAGACCACATGCGGGCAGCCTCGACCTCGTAAGACCTATATAAGGCAACAACAATATCTGTAAGACCTCAAGCAAGGAAGGAACCACACTTGTACCAAGTGACAATATCTATAAGACCTTAAGCAAGGCATGAACCATACTTGTACCAAGTATCCAAAACTGTAAGACCTCAAAGGCATGCAAAACCTGTAAGACCTTACTAAAGGCATAAACCCGATCTCAAATTTTAGGCGATATATCGAACTTGTAAGACCCCTAAAAAGGCATACCCTCGATATAGATGCCGAAACTACTTCACTCAGTACTTAAAGGCTCCGGCCCAACACATATGACTCTGGTCATAAGGCTGTAACAGCCAAACTGACACAACTCGGGAACGCCCTGACCGTTGCTATAAAATCACAGGCCTTGAATTACTTCGAATATACTTAAAAAAGAACCGGTTAAACAGGCTACCCTCGACACAGGCAAAAGAGATTCGACCATGTCAACTCCTAAACACTGGCTTTGAGATACTCATCCTTCGAGCCAAACCTCTCGAGGTGCTCGATCATCGCCATATAATGACTCACAATTGAGGTTTTTTTTAAACCGTCGAAGAGTCAGGCAAACATTATTTCAAAAAGTCCTTAACGAGGGAAAATTAAAGCCCACATAAAAGGTCGAATCGAACCAAGGCGTAAGGGCCATTATCGCCAGCCCACATAAAAGGTCGCATCGACCCAAGGCGTAAGAGCCATTGTCGCCAGCCTGCACAAATACAAAAACTTGAGGTTCGAATGAGCTCGAGTCGAAACCCGATTCGGAGACTGAACCCAAAACAGTTAACTAAATATGCCTAAGAGCAAAAGCGTAAGAGCCATTGTCACCAGCCCACATAAAAGGTCGCATCGATCAAGCGCGTAATAGCCTACGGGCCAGTATAATGAGCCTCAGGGCCATACCGCGAATCTAAAGAGTCCTCTCAACTCAAAGACCAGTCCATCTGGCTAGAATCAAAGCAAAAAGAAATGCAGAAGATACAAACCCGCGAGGTTTCCTCTTTATACATACATCTAAAAAAATACAAACTCTAGCATACTTTATACAAAAAAGAAAAGGAAATATGCATCCCCCTTAGGGACTATGGCCCGACGTCCCCATCCTCGCTATCCTTGGCATCAGACAGAAGGAATTTAGCATCGTGTTCTTCCACCTTGGCTTGCTTGATCTCTTCCGAGAGGTCAAAGCCCCTGGCATGAATTTCCTCAAGGGTTTCCCTCCAAGATTTACTCTTTACTATTCCTCTCATGATCAAGAGCTTTCCTCAGCTCAACTCAGCTCTAGCATCGACAACGCCCTTCAAATAGGCCGCCACTTTCTGGTCAGCCCTAGTGCGGTTCATTACAGCCTCAGTCCGGGCATTCACCACATCGGCCTTCGCCTTCAAAAGCTCGGACTCGAGCATTGTGATCATATTCGCTCGGACAAAATCATTTGCATGAGCATTCCGGACTTGCACCTCGAGGGCATAAGTCTTTGCCAAAGCACCCTCATTGATTGCAACTTGGGCATCTACCTACACCTTCAACTCGTTAAACTCATGTTTGGCCTGGCCAACTTCGCCCCAAAGTCATTCCAGCTCCTCCGTTTTGCTCTCCAACTGAAATATTGAAACATTAATCTCCGAAAATTAAAGGGGGAGCATACATCAACATGAAATACAGGTTACCTGTCTTTCGAGACGTCTTCGCAGTTCCAATTTCGATCCGCCTCACACCGCAGGTATTCCAGCTCACTTTCCTTTCTCGCACAAAGGATCCTAAGGGATTTCTCCCTATCCAAAGCTTTCCGCAGCTAGGCCTCATGGCGAAGCAACTCGGACTTTAGCTTGTCAAAGTACTGCAAAGGAAAATTCAATAAGAAAGGAAGGGCGCGAAACCAATACAAGCATATACTGGCTACAAAAGCTTACCATAAAGCCAAGCCACTGAGCCTCACCAAAGGCCGAGCCAATATTCGATGGCTTAGTATCCCCCAAAGTGCCTTTGGTAGAAAAAGAGGAAGGCGTTGCATGACCCTCGTTCCTCGAAGTACCTTCGACAGGAACAGGAAATGTTCTTTCGAAAACAGAGGCCTCTGAAGCCAGAAGATCGGCCGACTCGCCTCTTTTGAACCTCAGAAAAGGACTCGCCCTGCCGTGAGCATCCTCACAGCTCGGAGACTCTTTTCGTTTATTATCAACCCTCAATCCTGAGGTCGGCAGTCTCTCCCCCTCCCCCAAGTGGCACAGCCTCATCTCGAAAAATCTCCAACAGTTGTGGCGGTAGAGTTAGTGCGCTAAAAAGAAAAGTACCTTTCTGAGGAAATAAGCCACTAAACGCCTACCGAGATGCTTTGCCTCCCATCTCCCCTTGGACAGGTCTCGCCACCTGCGCTTAAATTAGGTCGAACAAGCTGCTAGCTTGCGGGACCATTTAGCCATATCAGCGACCTCGTTCGGCAACCAAGGAATTGCTACAAAGAATGAAATAGAAAATGCCTTTATGGAGCCCGCCTCCGCTATGGACAAAGCAATAAAAATACAGGTATGCCACTTACGTGTGAAATTTCATTTCTCAAGAAATGGCAAAAACTCTTCAAGGATAATATTGGTTGTCCGTGCTCGAACAAACCGGCTCATCCACCCTCGGTCCTCATCCTCTTCATCGTTAATGGCAGGGGACCGAGTGGATCGACACTATAGAGTAATCAAGACCCGATAATGCAGTGGCCTATATAACCTAACAAGATGGCTGAGGGTGAATTCGAGCCCGGCCTTATCCGCCAAGTACCTTATCATCAGCACTATCTTCCAAAGGGATGGGTGAGCATGCGCTAGGGTAGCCTGATATATCCTATAGAATTCAAGAAAGACCCTGTCGGGGGGACCCGACATAAAAGGATGCGTATACATGCTCAAAAACCCCTCAACATGGGTCATGATACTCTCCTCCGGAGAAGGTACCTGCAGTACCACTCCTTCTCCCCATCTGCAATCTTTTCTAATCATCTTGAGGTGATCCTCCCTTATTGAGGAGATGAACCTCGATGCATGCTATTGATGCCTTTGAACGTTGGGAGGTCTCTCCAACGTAAAGTCTCTCCTCGAGACAAAGCACCTCGAGGCCCGCTCACCGGGTACCGGCAGTGTACTACCGACCGAACACGGAACTGAGGCAGAGCTCCCCTCTCCTTGATGGGCCGATGTCGATGTGCAGTCATGGCTACGATAAAATAGGAAAAGGAGGATGAAGATTTGGAAAAGGCTTTGAGTTGAAACGACAGAAGAACTAGCACAAAGAGCAAAGTTCTATGGAAGAAATAGTTACTCAGAGTAGCAGAATCTCCATTTGAGAAGTAAGCGAGTGAATATGTAAAGGCAGGCAGCGACTGCTCGCCTACCCAGAAGACCAATTAATTCTGGCCATGACAGCATCACCTTTTTGGGAAATGTACTAGCAGAACCACTTTGGGGGTCCCATTATCAGGCTGCATGAACGTTGCTATCACCCAAAGTTCGGGAGGTATCGAGACCTCGAGGTTTTCCTGCTATCATAAGAATCAGCCCCAAAGGAGATATCAACCTAATTTCAAGATAAAACCCAATCTCGAGGGCCCCGATTACTCCAAGTATGAGCTCCAAAGAGCCAACATCAAAATTCGAAAGCTAACTCCGCAAGAACGATGGAGTATAAAGAATGGAAAGACTTGAGGCAGAAAGATTCTCTTGCATTGCCAAAAAATATATTTACATGGGGGCGTCTTTACAAAACTTGTTCCCCGGGAGTACATACACAAAAAAAAAGAAGAAAAGTAAAGACGACGCAGGCCTACTCTTCATCGCCGCTACCCTCCGAACCATCTTTGGGACCTTTATCCAAAGCGACTAAGAGAACCCAGTTTTCCTCCGATTTTTGGGCCTTCTCAATCTCAGTTAAGAGATCGGCACCTTTGGCACTAGCTTCTTCTAAGGCTTGCCTCCTTGCCTTTGCACTAGCGTGAGCGACAACCCGAATCAGTTTTTTCTCGGCCTCCACCGATATACTTCGGGCTATTTGATTCACATTGGTAGAGTCCTTCAGATAAGTAGCAACTTTTTCTTCAACCTCGAACTTGGCCGCAGATAGCACAGAAATCTCTTGTCGAGCATTTTATAGAAGACCCTGGGTCGATACCAATTCCAAGATCACTACCTCGTTTCGCTTCCTCAACTCGAAGACTTCCCCATTCATCTGCCCGATTTGCAAAAGAAAAGATAAGTCAGCAAACAT
Organism: Nicotiana tabacum; assembly: GCF_000715075.1. Lineage (NCBI taxonomy): Eukaryota > Viridiplantae > Streptophyta > Magnoliopsida > Solanales > Solanaceae > Nicotiana > Nicotiana tabacum. The sequence goes on along the minus strand of NC_134086.1, from coordinate 68,413,763 downwards.
TGAATTATGAGAATGATGAACGGATTTACGAATAACGAGTTACCTGCTCAGCAAGGCCAGCCCTTTCTTTGAGCACTCCCTCCAAACTCACCCGAAGTTCGCTTAGCTCCTTCTCCTTTCGGGCAGAGGAGGCCTCCGACTCCTACAGTCCCGAAGCGAGTTTCTCAAGCTCCTTTCCACGGTATGAAAGCTCCTCTCGGAGCCTAGAGAGGGCATGATCATACATCTCTTTAGACCGCGGCAAAATAGAAGAGTCAAAAAAATGTGGAAAAGTGCTTGAGACTAAAAAAGTATACATGAACAGCCATCACCTACCGCTGGAACTTCTCTGCTGCCTCAATAGAGCTGGGAACATCGAGATCCATGTCCTCGCTAGCATCGTCAACGTCATCAAGGAAGTTGCCAAACGCATCTCCTCCCTTGAGAGGACCCCCACGTTGGTAGCACTCGAGTCCTGCGCGTCCCTTAACTCCCTAGAGGAGAACTGAGGGCCTAAATTAAGGCCATCCAGGGAATCGATGTCACCAAGGGGAAACTCCTACCCCCAAAAAGCTCCGGGCCCAGACCCTTTGGGACTAGCAGTAACGGTCTCCCCAGCGGGGGCTGTACCACATTCAATCACGAGATCATGGACCATATTCACACCCTCCTCGAGGGTCTCCATCTCACGGAACCAATCTGAATCGCCCGTTCCCAATTTAGCGGCCTCCGATCGGGGCAACTACGGGACTCCCGCGCCCGACCTCATTCTCTGTACCAAACGGTATGCACCCTCATCATCATCTTTATCCCCAGTGTCGGGAATTGATTCAGAAGATGAAGCCGAGGTCCCGGTGGCAGCTCGAGACTTGCGTGATTTAGGTGTCTTTACCGCAAGAGAATCAACAGCCGCCTTATTCTCCACTTTTTTGCCCTTAGCGGGCTGCAAAGTCTCCACCTCGCCATCGGGAGACGGTCTCATCTGCAACCATTGCCAAGGCCCGCACAAACACAGTGGCCAAAATTTATCAACACAAAGGATACGGGGGAGAAGTATAAGATTAAGATATAGGTGGCAAGAAGAACTTTACCATGATTCTTGGCCACCCACCACATTTTAGACAGGTCGGGCCAAGATCAGACGAGATACGGGAACGAGGTATCTAACCGCCTGATCCATCCCGGCAGATCCTGAACCATTTCGGGATACCAAAGCTGCAAAAACCAAGGGGTGCTCATTTTTCGGAAGAGAGGTAAGAAGATCACATATCATGTTCGAAGGAAAAATGCTTACGATGTGTATTCCACTTCTCTGGGAATGGCATCCTCCCAGACGGGATGATGTCCGATGTTCTCACTCGGATGAACCTGCTCATTCACCCTCAATCCTTGTTAAAATCGAGGGCTATACAATCTAATCAAATGGTCGAGGATAAGGTCTCGCCCCAGACCCCATTGGAGAAGCGGCGGAGCATGTAGACTATCCTCCAGAAAGATGGATAGATTTGACCAAGCGTCACTTGGTACTTGTCACAGAAATCGAGAATAACTGGATCTATCTCCGGGGAAGAAGGGCTAGAAGAATTGACCGGACACAGAGTGAACGGGTAAGTATATACATAAAGGAACCCAGCTTTGTGATCCGTTATGCTCTCATTAGAGCGGGGGATCTTAACCAGTGTTGCCTCCTCCCATCGACAGTTTTCCTTCACTTTCTCTATATCGGTCACACTGCTAATGTACCGGGACACGTGTTTGCATCGGCCCGGTGTAGATGAAGGTTTGTCGACGGTGAAATCCTTTATCATGTTGAACCCCATAGGAGTACATTATTCAACGGTGGGTATCACTTTGGGCTTTCCTTTGGATGTTCGGGATGAAGAGGCAACCTTGTCTTTCTGAGGAATTGTCTTGGAAGTTCTAGCCATGATGATGGTAAAACTTTTCTACGAAAGTAGGCAAAGGATCAAGAACGGAAGAAGAACGAATACGAAAGGGGATGGGTCTGGCCATGAAAATTTGAAGATGTTGTGAAAGTATGAATTATCAAACGATTGATGCATTTATAGGAGCCGTGTGGGCAGCGGAAAGGATGAATCAATAGCGGTTCGTGGGATTCTCGATAGTCGTGTTTGACGGTGACTCTTGCGCGGCTTTTTGAGTATGCCATTTAATGCTCTGATGGACTGACATCATAGCGATGATGCTTACGGAGTAGGGGCTCAAGATCGTTTCCTATCACTTTGTTCTAGGAAACGCGAGGACTATCTGTATACGGTGGAAATCGACGGCTCGATTTCATGAGCATCACGGCATCTCAAAGGCTTCCAGTGATCAATTCCGAGAATTCTCGACAGTTCGACTTTGATACAGTATAAGTAATGACCGGCCCCGAGACAATGTGAATTACCGGTCTCAGCGGATCAAGACGGAGTTCCCAAGGCACGTGCGTATGGCAGATCAAGTCTAGTGGACTAGCCCAAAAGGCGAATCAAGGCATTAAATGGCTGTACCAGCCTTATATCTTTGTATTTAATGCGTTTGTACGATGTCGGGATTCCCCCTCATATATAAAGGAGATACTTGTCATTTTGTAAATATTTGTTGCTCAATACTAAATACACAAAAACACTCTCTGCTCTCTAACTTATTCTCTTGATATCATTATTTTATTTATTGCTCATATTTATTGTGTTCTACTTAAAGTTCATCATTTATTGCTTATTATTGGCCATAAAGAGCCGTCATTGATTTATTTATAACTGTTAGTCTCCATCGACCACCCTCGATAGCTCCCAGCCGAGCTTCAGACTCGACCCCAAGGCCCTCGAAGAGGCAAGCTCGAGGCCCCGATTGGCAGCGATTCAGATTGGTAAACATCTCGTTTCTAAGTCCTTTTTTTGATTCCAAGTACTTCACGTAGCACCAACTGCCTAACAACTAGCACAAAAATAGTTCACGTATTTTTAGAACCACTAAATCAAATTTAATTATTATTACCATTTTCACGGTAGACAGTCGAAATTACATGTCTACAAGATTTATAAGTTGTAATTGAAAAATAACAATATTTTCAAAAGTAATCGAAATTTAACCAATTTTCACGTAAAAGATAAATCTGAACAAAGACACTATTCAAAATTCGGAAATATTCTAGCATAATATGTTGGAGTTCGAATTTTTTACAAGTGAACATCCAGCATAACATGCTGGAATTTCATAATGTGCTGGAGTTTGAACATAATATGTTGGAAGACCATACAAAGGTGCTCCAATCTCTAGTATATTATGGTGGAACTTTTCGTATGTTGGAGTTCCAACATAATATGATGGAAGTTCATACACAGGTGCTTCAATCTCTAGTATATTATGCTGGAACTTCTCGTGTTGCAGCAAAATAGTGTCTATTTTTTAATGACTTTGCAAATGCTGACAATTTTCAGTTGCTCGTCCAAAAACTGACTAGCCCGTACTATTTTAATAATATAACAGGGTGGAAAGCAATATTAGGCCTAGTAATTCAGTCCAACGCATGTTCACCCCATAAAGACTAATTGGGCTTCCTTGCCCAAATGAAATTTGGGAATGCATAGGACGTCAGTTTTTTCTAAGAATAAAATATAGGATGTCTACTATAAGAAAATTTCATGAAAGGAAACCAACTCCGTTTAACTGCAGATGTTAATATCTCTATTGTCTGATGATTACTGAATGAAAACAAAACTCTCGTGAGGCATACCAGTTATCAAGCAGAAATCAAAGTATGATTATACATATCTAAAAGTACTCTTAATTACTTTTGGCGATTTAGAACTATACCATACCTGATGGTCAGTTTAACTTTCTTCCGAAAAAAAGGTTTAATTTATAGGTGGACGAAATTTTTTTTTAGGCATACTTATTTTCTAAGCAAGAGATTATTCTCCTTTTCCTTTAGCGAAGTGCATTTTCTTTGCCCTTTCTCCTTCATTTTCTTCCCTTTTCCTTTTTTTCCCCTTTCATTTCCGTCTTATTTGTAATCACATCCTAAACCAAAATCTCAAAGAGACAAGAAATATTTGTTATTCTTTGTCACTAGTATCTATATCTGTGCATTGCACGGCAAATATTAAATATATATTTTTTTATGAAAATATATTTTGAAAATACGGTAAGATCATGGAAATGCTATTATTTTTGGAACATGTAAATACAATGGGGTCACGGTTCGATTTTCCACTGTAGGTGTCGCGATGGCACTTAGTATTTAAGACTAGATAAGCCGATTACAATAACAATTTAGGCTTTTTTTTAAAAACAGAATTTAATACAAGTATCGAAACAAATCAAAAATAAGCCTACACGGCAATAGTCATAACAACCTCTCAATATTGGTAATACTGAGTCACGAACTCTAGCTGAATACATGGAATGATCTCAAGGATCGAAATACAATACTATTCAAATAATAGCTAACAGTACAATATAAGAAAGACTCCAAGGGACTGCAACGATCAAGCAGCTCTACCTTGAATCCTCACGACCGATATCCTAACTTTGCCCGAGTCCAATATTTCTAATACCTGGATTTATACAAAAATATCCAGAAGTGTAGTATGAGTACACCACAGTCAGTACCCAGTAAGTATTAAGACTAACTTCGGTGGAGTAGTGACTGTCACGACCCTAAAACGAACCCGGTCGTGATGGCGCCTATCGTAAAACTAGGTCAGCCGACACAAACCCCAAAACCAACCAAACATTTATAATAAGTCATTTAAAATCCATTAATTAGCTAAGATCCCATAATATAAGTTAAAGAAAACTGTGCGAAAATACAACACAGCCCGACATCGGGGTGTCACCAGTCATAAGCAACTGCAACTCGTCTAGGAATAAAAAAAGAACAACATAGTCTGAAAACAAATACTAAAACAAAGCTGAATAAGATAGGAATGAGAAGCATTGGGTTGTGAATGTCAAGCATCTACCTAGTCAACTTCGGAGACCTGCTGGAAGATTGATCAGCACTCACTATCTCGACCCGAGACTCCTGGATCTGCACACAAGGTGCAGGGAATAATGTGAGTACGCCAACTTAGTAAGCAATAGAAATAAAGGCAGCTGAGCAGTAAGAAAATATGTAAACCATGTCATAACGCTATAGCAAAATTGTATAAGTCCAGAACAATATAGTAAAGCAGTAAAACTCGAAAAAATAACTCAGTTCAGTAAAACCTTTTAAAAATATCTTTCAATAGTTTCAAACGAGTGATGAAAATAGTGAGTAAAAAGATATAAACTAGCCCCTCGGGAAAAACAAGTACCACAACCGCTCCTCGGGCAAAATATCAACAGAACTGGCCCCTCGGGCTACCTCACAATCACTCGTAATCAGCCCCTCAGGCAATAACATGAAACAACAATAGCCCTTCAGGCAATACCACATCTCACACTGGGTACTCGCGCTCACATGGGGTGTTCAGACTCCGAAGGGTCTCCTACAGCCCAAGCGCTATCACAAGCCATCTCGTGGCATAACAAGATCAGGTCCTCAGCCTCTCATATATCACAATCAATATACATGCTGCGACGTGCAGCCCGATCCCATGATATCCTCACAATACAGGCCCTTAGCCTCTCTCAGTCAGAAATCTCTCAAGCCCCTCGGGCAACAGTAAAACATGATGCTCAGCCCAAAATATCATTTAAAATATCAAAAGCGGAGTAAACATGGCTGAGTTATGAAAACAGTAGAATACAGCATGACTGAGTACAATTATGAAGTCAAATACGCGATTCAAATATGGCATTCACCCCAAACATGGTAATAATTTCCAAAACACAATGATATCAAATAGGTTTTAATCAAATACGCGACTCAACAATCGTACGGGATGGTCCAAGTCATAATCCCCAACTGTGCACGACCCTACGCTTGTCATCTAGCATGTGTGTCACCTCAAAGTAGTACAATGATGTGAAATGCGGGGTTTCATACCCTCAAGGCAACATTTACAATCATAACTTACCTAAATCCGGTCCAAACGCTAGCCCGCGATGTCTTTGCCTCTCGACTCGGCCTCCGGATGCTCCAAATCTAACATAAAACAGATTCATATCATCATAATATGCTAATGGAACAAAGCCCTCTCAAAAATAACCAATTTACATAAAAAATATCCCAAAATTGGCCAAACACGACCCCCGGGCCCACATTTCAGATTCTGATAAAAATAATAAATTTAGAATCCTTACACTCTCACGAGTTGATACATATCAAATACATCAAAATCTGACCACAAATGACCCCGCAAATCCCTAAATCAAAGTCTTCAATTTCAAACCCTAACTCCCCAATTTTAGGCTTTAAATCCCATTAATTTCATGTCAAATTAGGTAGAAATCACAATAGAATTGAGTATTGAGTTCAAAAATCTTACCTCCAAGTGTTTCCCTTAGATTCCCTCTTCAATGCTTCTCAAAAAGCTCCAAAATCGTCCAACTATGGTGGAAGATAGACCAAAAATTGCGAAAAATGGTTATTTAAACAATCTGCCCAAGTGACATTTCCTTCTTCGTGAATGCGGTCAAAGCCTCGCGTCCTCGAAGCACAAAAACTCATTGAACAAATAATCCTCTTACGTGAACACGACCTCTATCTCCCAAAAAGTCTATCAAACCTCGTCCGAATGACCTGAATTTTGCACACACGTCACAAATGACACAACGGACCAACTCCAATTTTCGGAATTACATTCCGACCCCAATATCAAAATCTCCACTACCAACCGGAAAACGCCAAAATTTTAATTTCGCCAATTCAAGCCTAAATCTACCCCGAACCTCCAAAACTCATTCCGATCACGCTCTTAAGTCCCAAATCACCTCTCGAAGCTATCCAAATCATAAAAATCAAATTCCGACATCGTTTCTTCACAAGTCAACTTCCGATTGACTTTTCCAACTAAAAGGCCAACTTAAGAGACTAAGTGTCTCATTTCTCTACAAAACCACTCCGAATCCAAACTAACCAAAACAATGCGATGAAATATAGATGAACAACACATAAAGAAGCGAAAATGGGGGAAACAAAGCGGTAACTCATGAAATGACCGATCGGGTCATTACATCCCCCCCCTAAATAAACGTTCATCCTCGAACGAGTCAAGAAACATACTTGAAGCCCCAAATAGGTGAGGATATCTGCTTTGCATCTCCCGCTCGGTCTCCCAGGTAACCTTCTCCCCGGGCCGACCTCTCCATTACACTTTCACTGAAGCTATATCCTTTGACCTCAACTTTCGAACCTGACGCTCCAAAATAGCTACTGACTCCCCATCATAAGTCAAATCATTATCTAACTGGACCGTGCTGAAATCCAAAACATGAGACGGATCGCCAATATACTTTCGGAGCATAGAAACATGAAATACCGGATGCACACTCGATAAGCTGGGTGGAAAATCAAGCTCACAAACCACCTCCCCAATCCTCCGAAGCACCTCAAAAGGCCCAATGAACTAAGGACTCAATTTACCCTTCTTCCCAAATCTCATAACACCCTTCATGGGTGAAACCTTCAATAGAACCTTCTCCCTAACCATGTAGGACACATCACAAACCTTTTTGTCAGCATAACTCTTTTGTCTTGACTGCGCTATACGAAGCCACTCCTAGATACCTTCACCTTGTCCAAAGTATCCTGCACCAAGTCAGTACCCAATAGCCTAGCCTCACCCGGCTCAAACCAACCAACTAGAGTGTTACAACCCATATCCACACGCGTTAGTTCATGTCATATATTAGTTAACATAAATCCAAGAAGGAATTACCTTTGAGATGATAGGAAGTTAATCGTATTGGTCTTAAGTGATACAAGGGTGTATAAGGGTGATTAACAAGTATTAGAAGTTAAACGAATCAAGGAAGTTGTAACTCATATTTTCAGGTAAACCTAGAGGTTTCTTAATACACTCAAGAGGTCATGTATTAAGGTATTTGAATCATATAATATCTGTATCATAAGTCTTGAAGTCAAACGAGTTATGAAACAAAAGTCGACAAACGTTGTGGCAACTTAGGTTCATAATTTTACTTAAACATTAGGTCAAATGTTTCTAAGCTTTTCTCCCAATTTACAAGGAATTAAGGGGTGATATACCTACCAAATTAAAGATATATGAGTCTAGTTTTCAACGAATTAAATCATTTGTCAATACGATCTTGAAGTATAGAGATATTTGTATTTTCGCAAGTCTGCGCAGATTGGTAGGTGACAAGTAGGTGCATCACCTACTTGCCAAAATAAGAGGACAAAAGTAAAAGTCCCAAAGTCGTACAAGAGAGGAATTTTAAGGGATTATAAACTCAGTTATTTCACCCTTATTTCAGACCTTCAAAAACAAATTAAACCCCTGCAACTCCTCCCCAAAAATCCCACACAAACCCTAATCGATTTTCCTTCTCTTTCAAGTTCTAATTGAAGATAAAACCTAGAGTTTGAAGAACCAAGAGAAGGGCTGAGTTATCCAACAAGTAAGGTAAGTTAATTCCTTATTTCATACATTTTTTTCTTTTTTGAATTGACGTTAATTCATTCTATACATGTAAGAGCTCACGGGACGGTGATCGGAAGCCGTGAGTTCGAGTTATTCACTTCTAGCGGACTGTTTTGTGGACTGTTTTGTGTTGCTGTTGGGCTGCGTGATTTACTACTATTTTGTGGAGTTTTGGAGGTTGAAGGGGGTGGAGAAACACCATATATATGTAGGGTTGTGGGCTGATAGTTCTTCATAACATTTCTGGGTCGTTTGACACGACTACGGTGGCCATCGTATGTATGAAGTGATTAGGTTGTGCGTGGACTATTTTTGAAGGCTCAATATGATTATTATTGATGTTGTTTGGGCTATTTGGTGATTGTTTTGAATTGTGTGACGTCATATATATTGGGGAGGTGTTGTCTGTTTCATCGGAAAATAGGTTGTGGTCGATACATAATAGTTATGACGCTTCAATAACGACAATGTAGTTTCTCTTATTGTATACTAAGGAGTTGTAACAATTGCATAGCTTGAGATTGGGGCAGTATATACAAGGTATGTGAGGCTATCCCTTTCCTTCTTTTGCACAACTCCGATTGTACATAATGTAATGAACAAGCTTCCAAAGATACTCTACTCTTAGAAGCTAGCAGTACTTACATTGTTTTCCCTCTTATGGAACTATTGATGTTAATGTTGCTTCTCTTATTCTTATGTTATCAATGTTGTTGGTACTTCCTGATTCTTATAAGGTTCATAGTGAAGAGTTAGTCCTAATAATGTGTACAGAGGATACCGACCTTACATCACTCTGAAAGGTTTATAATGTGATTCCATGAGTCGAGCATGCATTATATATATGTATCTATTTTACTCTACCGAGCCACGCTATAGTCGGCCGGGTACGGCACCTATTGTGCAACTACTGATCAGTTGGGTTTTACCGAGCTCCACGTGGCCGGGTACAATACTACCGAGCCTTATGATGGCCAGGTACATTTTTTTTACCGAGCCTATTACAGCTGGGTACGATATGATGATGATGATGCCCACAGAGGCGTATGATTTAAAAGTTTATGTATTTATATATATATATCATGCATTTCATGTCAGTAGCCCTCAAAGGTACTTAGATGTTACAGGTTGTATATTCTCTATCCCTGCTTACATTACTGTTCATATTTATGGTTCCCTACCTTACATACTCATTACTGTATTCGTACTGACGTCCTTTTGTTTGTGGACGCTACATGTCGTGCTGCAAGCCCTGATAGACAGGCAGGTGCAGCTCCCCCACCATAGTAGGCTGTCCAATTCAGCAGTGATTGGCGAGATCCCTTCTCCGGACTTGCCGTGGCCTTGGTATGCATTTTTGTTATAGACATTATGGGTATGTCGGGGCCCTGTTCCGGCTATGTTGCAGCACTTATGTTCATTTAGAGGCTCATAGACAATTGTCGACTCATGTATAGTTTGGTATGCCTTGTCAGCTGGTTTTTGTTGTATAGTCTTTCATGGTAGCGTGGTAGCTCGTACCTTATAAGTAGTTTCTTGATTGTCTGGTCATCCCATGTTATGTATGTTCATGCCATCATATTTTATTGTTAGTTGTCCATGATCCATGTCTACTATTTATATTGATCTCGTCAACCCTAAAAGATAATAAAGAAGGTTAGATAAAATGTACGTTGGTGCTCGGCAAGTATGGTCGGGGGCTAGTCATGGCCCTCCAGTTTGGGTCGTGACAAACTTGGTATAAGAGCAAGTGTGTCCTAGGGGTTGTCTATGAGTCGTGTCTAGTAGAGTCTTGATTATGGATGTATAACGCGCCACATTTATACTCAGGAGGCTACATGACATCTAGGGTTGTTACCTTCTTCTTGAATCTAGATCGTGCGTAGAGTTGAGTCATAAGTGGTTGTCTCTAATATTCACGATGTTTTCTTTCAGTGATGCCTTCGACTAGGAAGCAAATGATTAGTAGACGGCTTGATACAGTAGCGGGAGAGGGTACCAGTCAGGTGCCCCAAGCCAGAGCAGGACAAAGTGAGGCTCAGAGTGAGATGCCCTCTCATACCTCATCCACTCTGTCTCCTCCAAAGGATATTAGGAGGCACCCAGCACCTCCAGTTCCTCCGTCTGGCACTACAGACCAGGATATGCGGAGTGCTTTATAGTTGTTGACTAGCTTGGTAGCTACTCAGGCTTAGAGGCAGAATACAGGTGCTGCTGATAAACCAGTTAGTACGAGAGTTCGTGATTTTATTAATTTAGACCCTCTAGTGTTTACCGGATCAGACCCCAAGGAGGACCCCGCAGACTTTTATTGACCAGGTTCATCATACACTGCGGGTTATGCATGCTAGCGATGCGGAGGCAGTAGAGTTGGCTTCTTATCGGTTATGGGATTTAGCGGTTTTCTGGTATGATAGTTGGGAGAGATCCAGGGGTCCGAATGCTCCTCCAGCTGTGTGGAAAGAATTTTCTGAGGCCTTTTTTCGTCACTACTTGCCAGTTGAGATACGACGAGCTAGAGCTGATAAGTTCTTGAACCTTCGACAAGGTAATATGAGTGTGCGAGAGTATAGTATGCAGTTTGATTCTTTGGCAAGGTATGCTCCCCATATGGTGGCCGAGATGAGTGATAGGGTGCATCTGTTCGTCAACGGGTTGGGACCACATCTGATAAATGAGTGTACGATAGCCTCCTTGGTGGAGGGCATGGATATTTCCCATATTCAGGCTTATGCCCAGACCCTAGAGGATCGTAAGCGCCAGCAGAGGGCTGATAGGGAGCAGGATAGGGGCTAGCATAAGAGGGCAAGGTTTGCAGGTTATTCTGATGACTTCAGAGGCAGCGTTAGGCCCAGTCTTCGAGGAGTTCGGCGCCACCTGTAGCTAGTGCCCTCCATAGTTTTAGAGACCTCGATATGATCGATTTACCTATTCTGGTCCAGGTCAGAGTTCACGGGCATCAGGCTTGCAATATCATAGGGATACTAGTCAGACGAGACCCGCAACACCACATTGTGATCAGTGCGGCAAGGCCCACTTTGGACTGTGTCGTTAAGGTTCTGATGCATGTTATTCTTGCAGACAACCTGGCCATATGATACGGGATTGTCCTAATAGAGGAGGTGATGGTATGGCCCAGCCGACTGGATCTGTGTCAGGTTCTTTCCTCATCAGTTCGACCTCCAGCATGGGGTTTTCAGCAGTCGACAGGTCGTGGTAGAGGTAGAGGTGCAGTGCCAAGTTTGAGTGGTGCTCAAAATCGAACCTATGCTCTAGTAGGTCGACAGGATCTTGAGTCATCTCCAAATATTGTTACAGGTATATTGCCTGTGTTTTCTTATAATGTATACGCGCTGATAGATTCGGGATCTACATTATCATATGTTACACCCTTTGTGGCTAATAAGTTTGGCATTGAACCTGAATTGATAAGTAAACCCCTTGCGGTATCTACTCCGATAAGAGATTCGGTGATTGCTAGAAGAGTATATAGAGGTTGCACTGTGATGATTTATAGTTGTCAAACCTCGGCAAATTTATTTGAGTTGGAAATGGTTGATTTTGATGTGATAATGGGAATGGACTGGTTGACCTTATGCCATGCAAATGTTGACTGTCGTACGAAGATGATTAGGTTTCAATTTCCTAGTGAACCCGTCATTGAATGGAAAGGGAACATTGCTACACCGAAAGGTAGGTTTATTTCATATCTTAAGGAAAGGAAAATGATCTCAAAAGGTTACATTTATCATCTCGTTTGCGTTAGGGATGCGGAGGCGAAGCTTCCTATTCTACAATGAATCCCTGTGGTCAACAAATTTCCAGATGTTTTCCCAGATTGACTCCCAGGTCTTCCTCCTGAAAGGGAGATTAAGTTTAGTATTGATGTTTTGCCTGACACTCAACCGATCTCTATCCCTCCATACAGAATGGCCCCGACAGAGTTGTGAGAGTTGAAGGTGCAGTTGAAGGACTTGGTGGATAAGGGCTTCATTAGGCCTAGCACTTCTCCTTGGGGTGCACCAGTCCTATTCGTGCGGAAGAAAGATAGGTCGTTACGGATGTGTATCGACTATCGACAGTTGAATAATTTTACTATAAAGAACAAGTATCCACTTCCAAGAATTGATGACCTGTTTGACCAACTCCAGGGTGCCAAGTATTTCTCCAAGATTGATTTACGTTCAGGGTATCATCAGGTGAGGGTTAAGGAGAAGGATATTCCAAAAATATCCTTCCAGACAAGATACGGGCACTTTGAGTTCTTGGTGATGTCGTTCGGGATAACAAATGCCCCAGCAGCTTTTATGGATCTCATGAATACTGTATTTAGGCCCTATCTTGATGTGTTCATGATTGTATTCATTGCTGACATTCTAGTGTACTCTCGTTCAGAGCCAGAACATGTGGGCCACTTGCGGATAGTATTACAGACGCTTCAGGATCATAAGTTATATGCTAAGCTCTCCAAATGTGAATTTTGGCTGAACTCAGTAGCGTTCCTTGGCCATGTGATATCTAATGAGGGTATTAGTGTCGACACTCAGAAGATCGATGCAGTAAAGAATTGGCCGAGACCTACAACACCATCAGAAGTCCGCAGCTTCCTAGGGCTAGCAGGATATTATAGGCGGTTTGTAGAAGGGTTTTCCTCTATATCATCACCATTGACTAAGTTAACACAGAAAGCTACCAAGTTCCAGTGGTCTGACACTTGTGAACGTAGTTTTCAAGAGCTGAAGAATCGATTGACATCCGCACCAGTGCTCACTCTCCCTGAAGGAACAGATGGTTATGTGGTATATTGTGATGCCTCAGGTATAGGTTTGGGGTGCGTATTGATGCAGTGTGGGAAGGTGATTGCTTATGCATCAAGACAATTGAAGAAGCGTGAAAAGAATTATCCAACCCATGATTTGGAATTGGCTGTAGTAATATATGCTTTGAAGATATGGCGGCACTACTTATACGACGTCCATGTTGACATCTACACAGATCACAAGAGTTTACAATACGTCTTCAAGTAGAAAGAGTTGAATTTGAGGCAGCGTAAGTGGCTTGAATTACTGAAAGACTACGACGTCGAGATATTGTATCATCCCGGTAAAGCCAATGTTGTGGCAGACGCTCTCAGCAGTAAATCAATGGGAAGCTTAGTACATATTGAGGCAGGTAAATGGGGGTTGACTAAAGAGCTTCATCAGCTAGCCAATATGAGAATCAGATTGTTAGACTCTGATGACGGAGGTGTTACTGTACAGAATACATCAGAATCATCTTTGGTAGCCGAGGTAAAAGCACAGAAATATGAAGATCCTATCTTAGTACGATTAAGAGAGAGCATTCAGCAGTGTAAAAGTACGGCTTTTGAGATCGGAAGATATGGGGCACTAAGACACCAGGGCCGATTATGTGTGCCTAATATGGCAGGGTTGCGAGAGAAGATTATGAATGAGATTCACCAATCCCGATGTTCCATCCATCCTGGCTCGACAAAGATGTATCATGATGTCAAGGAGCAGTATTGGTGGGATAACATGAAGAAGTCTATTATAGAATTTGTAGCCTAGTGTCCCAATTGTCAACAAGTAAAGATAGAACATCAGAAACCCGGTGGATTGCTTCAGAATATAGAGATTCCGACCTGGAAATAAGAGGTGATTAATATGGACTTTATTATTGGATTACCTTGCTCTTATCTTAAGTTTGACTCCATCTGGGTGATAATTGATCGACTTACAAAATGTGCCCATTTTCTGCCAGTTAAGACAACTTACACGGCTGAAGATTATGCGAAGTTGTATATCAAGGAGATTGTTAGGCTTCATGGTGTGCCGGTATCTATTATATCAGACCGAGGAGCTCAATTTACAGCTAACTTTTGGAGGCCTTTTCAGAAGGGTTTAGGCACACAAGTGAATCTCAGCACTGCATTTCATCCGCAGACTGACGGACAGGCTGAACGTACCATTCAGACACTGGAAGGTATTCTACGAGCATGTGTTCTATATTTTAAAGGAAATTGGGATGACCATCTTCCACTGATAGAATTCTCCTACAATAATATCTACCATTCCAGTATTAAAATGGCCCCATACAAGGCATTATACGGGAGGAGATGTAGATCACCAGTTGGATAGTTCGAAGTCGGTGAAACAAAATTATATGGGCCAAATTTGATTCACCAAGCTATTGAGAAGGTAAAAGTGATACAGGAGCAATTGAGGACGGCACAAAGCAGGCAAAAATCTTATTCCGATGTCCGACGTCGTGATCTGGAGTTTGAGGTTGGTGATTGGGGTTTCCTGAGGATCTCACCAATGAAGGGTATTATGCGTTTTGGGAAGAAAGGTAAGCTGAGTCCAAGGTATATCGGGTTGTGTAAAATTCTTCGATGGATTGGATAGGTTGCTTATGAGTTAGAATTGCCATCCGAATTTGAATTTGTCCACCCAGTATTCCATGTATCTATGTTGAGGAAATGTATTGGAGACCCTTCTCGAGTCATCCCTATCAAAGATGTACAAGTTACAGAGGACCTATCATATGAAGAAATGTCAGTGGCTATATTAGATCGACAAGTCCGCAAGCTGAGAAAAAAAAGATGTAGCTTCCGTCAAAGTATTGTGGAGGAACAAGAATATGGAAGAAATGACATGGGAAGCAAAAGAGGAGATGAAGTCTAAATACCCGTACCTATTCCAGAATGAAGATAACAAGGATGCTGGTGGAACACATGATATATTGGAAGGTGAAATGGCTTTATGAGGTAAGCAATAACTTGAGTATACTCTTCCTTAATATAAAATGGCGATATGCAGATAATGTACATGTCCATAATGCTTTGCATACTCTTGTAAGGCCATACGTTAAGTTAACTGCTTGCAAGTTCGTCCTCTATTTATGGGAGAAACTTGGCCGGAATCCACGATGATTTAAATTCCCCATGAACCCTTACATTCGAGGATGAATGTTCCTAAGGGGGAAGGGTGTTACAACCCATATCCACACGTATTAGTTCATGTCATATATTAGTTAACATAAATACAAGAAGTAATTACCTTTGAGATGATAAGAAGTTAATCCTATTGGTCTTAAGTGATACAAGGGTGTATAAGGGTGATTAACAAGTATTAGAAGTTAAACGAATCAAGGATGTTGTAACTCGTGTTTTCAGGTAAACCTAGAGGTTCTTAATACACTCAAGAGGTCATGTATTAAGGTATTTGAATCATATAATATCCGTATCATAAGTCTTGAAGTCAAACGAGTTATGAAACAAAAGTCGACAAACGTTGTCGCAACTTAGGTTCATAATTTTACTTAGATATTAGGTCAAATGTTTCTAAGCTTTTCTCCCAATTTACAAGGAATTACGGGGTGATCTACCCACCAAATTAAAGATCTATGAGTCTAGTTTTCAACTCATTAAACTGTTTGTCAATACGATCTCGAAGTATAGATATATTTGTATTTTCGCAAGTGTGCACAGATTGGTAGGTGACAAGTAGGTGCATCACCTACTTGCCAAAATGAGAGGACAAAAGTAAAAGTCCCAAAGTCGTCCAAGAGTGGAATTTTAAGGGATTATAAACTCAGTTATTTCACCCTTATTTCATACCTTCAAAACCAAATTAAACCCCTGCAAATCCTCCCAAAAAATCCCACACAAACCCTAATCAATTTTCCCTCTCTTTCAAGTTTCAATTGAAGATAAAACCTAGAGTTTGAAGAACCAAGGGAAGGGATGAGTTATCCAAAAAGTAAGTTAAGTTACTACCTTCTTTCATACATTTTTTTTGGCTGTGAATTCATGGTAATTTGTTCTATACATGTAAGAACTCACGGGACGGTGATCGGAAGTCGTGAGTTCGAGTTATTCACTTGTAGCGGACTGTTTTATGGACTGTTTTGTATTGCTATTGGGATGCATGGTTTACTACTATTTTGTGGAGTTTTGGAGGTGGAAGGTGGTGAATAAACACCATATATATGTAGGTTTGTGGGCTTATAGTTCTTCATAACATATACGGGCCGTTTGACACGACTACGGTGGCTGTCGTATGTATGAAGTGATTAGATTCTGCGTGGACTATTTTGGGAGGCTCAATATGATTATTATTGATGTTGTTTGGGATGTTTTGTGATTGTTTTTAATTGTTTGAAGTCATATATATAGGGGAGGTGCTATCCGTTTCATCGTAAAATAGGTTGCGGTCGATATATAATAGTTATGACGCTTAAATGATAACGATAGTATCGTTTCTCTTATTGTAGACTAAGGAGTTGTGACAATTGCATAGCTTGAGATTGTGGCAGTATATTAAAGGTATGTGAGGCTATACCTTTCCTTCTTTTGCACGGCTCCGATTGTACATAATGTAATGAACGAGCTTCCAAAGACACTCTACTCTTAGAAGCTAGTAGTACTTACATTGTTTTCCCTCTTATGGAACGATTGATGTTAATGTTGCTTCTCTTATTCTTATGTTATCAATGTTGTTGGTACTTTCTGATTCTTATAAGGTTCACAGTGAAGAGTTAGTCCTAATAACGTGTACAGAGGATACCGATCTTACGTCACTCCGAAAGGTTTAGAATGTGATTCCATGTGTCGAGCATGCATTATATATATGTATCTATTTTACTCTACCGAGCCACGCTATAGTTGGCCATGTACGGCACCTATTGTGCAACCACTGATCAGTTGGGTTTTACCGAGCTCCACGTGGCCGGGTACAATACTACCGAGACTTATGATGGACGGGTACGTTTTTTTTTACCGAGCCTATTACGGCCGGGTACGATAGGATGATGATGATGCCCACAGAGGCGTATGATTTAAAAGTTTATGTATTTATATATATGTACCATGCATTTCATGTCAGTAGCCCTCAAAGGTACTCAGATGTTACAGGTTGTATATTCTCTATCCCTGCTTACATTACTGTTCGTATTTATGGTTCCCTACCTTACATAATCATTACTGTATTCGTACTGACGTCCTTTTGTTTGTGGACGCTGCATGTCGTGCTGCAAGCC
Source organism: Nicotiana tabacum (assembly GCF_000715075.1). Lineage (NCBI taxonomy): Eukaryota > Viridiplantae > Streptophyta > Magnoliopsida > Solanales > Solanaceae > Nicotiana > Nicotiana tabacum. The sequence goes on along the minus strand of NC_134086.1, from coordinate 68,396,202 downwards.
CTGATAGACAGGCAGGTGCAGCTCCCCCACCATAGTAGGCTGTCCAATTCAGCAGTGATTGGCGAGATCCCTTCTCCGGACTTGCCGTGGCCTTAGTATGCATTTTTGTTATAGACATTATGGGTATGTCGGGGCCCTGTTCCGGCTATGTTGCAGCACTTATGTTCATTTAGAGGCTCATAGACAGGTGTCGACTCATGTATAGTTTGGTATGCCTTGTCGGCTGGTTTTTGTTGTATAGTGTTTCATGGTAGCGTGGTAGCTCGTACGTTATATGTAGTTTCTAGATTGTCTGGTCATCCCATGTTATGTATGTTCATGCCATCATATTTTATTGTTGGTTGTCCATGATCCATGTCTACCATTTATATTGATCTCGTCAACCCTAAAAGATAATAAAGAAGGTTAGATAAAATGTACGTTGGTGCTCGGCAAGTATGGTCGGGTGCTAGTCATGGCCCTCCAGTTTGGGTCGTGACATGGAGATCTACATCGTCTCCTATACAAAGCCTCATATGGAGCTATCTGAATACTCGATTAATAACTATTATTATAAGCAAACCCCGCGAGCGGTAGAAACGGATCCCATGATCCTCCAAAATCAATGTCACAAGCGTGCAACATGTCCTCCAATATTTGAATAGTGCGCTCGGACTGCCCGTCTATCTGAGGGTGAAAAGTTGTGCTCAACTCAACCTGGATACCCAACTCTCTCTGCACGGCTTTTTAAAACTGTGAAGTAAACTGAGCACCTCTATCTGAAATGATGGAAACTGGGACACCATGCAAACGAACAATCTCTCGGATATAGATCTCTATCAACCGCTCTGAAAAATAGGTAGTACACATAGGAATAAAGTGCAGGGACTTGGTCAACCAATCTACAATCACCCAAATAGCATCGAACTTCTTCAAAGTCCGTGGGAGTCCAACTACAAAATCCATAGTGATCCGCTCCCACTTTCACTCTGGAATATCCATCTACTGAAGCAACCCACCCGGTCTCTAATGCTCATATTTCACCTACTGATAATTGAGACACAGAGCTACAAATCCCATAATGTCTTTCTTCATTCTCCTCCACCAATAATGTTGTCTCATATCCTGATACATCTTTGCGGCACCCGAATGGATGGAATACCGTGAGCTATGGGCCTCCTCTAGAATCAACTCCCGAAGCCCATCTACATTAGGCACACATATCCGACCTGCATTATCAATACCCCATCATCACCAATAGACACACCTCTGGCATCGCCGTGCTGAACTCTATCCTTAAGGAAAAGCAAATGAGTATCATCATACTGGCGCTCTCTGATGCGATCAAACAAAGAAGACCAAGAAACCACACAAGCTAAGACCCGACTAGGCTCCGATATATCCAACCTCACAACCCGATTGGCCAAGGCCTGAACATCAACTGCAAGAGGTCTCTCCCCAACAGGAATAAATGCAAGACTGCCCATAATCACTGCCTTCCTACTCAAAGCATCGGCCACTACATTGGCCTTCCCTGGATGGTACAGAATAGTAATATCATAGTCCTTTAGCAGCTCCAACCATATCCGCTGCCTCAAATTGAGATTCTTCTATTTGAACAAGTGTTGGAAGCTATGATGATCAGTAAACACCTCACAAGACACACGATACAAATATTGCCTCTAAATCTTCAACGCGTGAATAGTGGCAGCCAACTCTAGATCATGAACAGGGTAGTTCTTCTCATAGGGCTTCAACTGACGAGAAGCATAAGCAATAACTCTACCCTCCTGCATCAACACACACCCAATACCAACTCTCGAAGCATCACAATACACTATATATGAACCTGAAGTTGATTGCAAAACTAACACTAGAGCTGTGGTCAAGGCAGTCTTGACCTTCTGAAAGCTCGCCTCACACTTATCCGACCACCTGAATGGAGCACCCTTTTGAGTCAATTTGGTCAAGGGTGATGTTATAGATGAAAATCCCTGAACAAACCGACGGTAATAACCCGCCAAACCAAGAAAGTTGCGAATCCCTGTGGTTGAAGATAGTCTGGTCCAACTCTGAATCGCCTCTATCTTCTTTGAATCAACCTGAATACCCTTGCTGGACACCACATGCCCCAAGAAAGCCACTGAATTGAGCAAAACTCACATTTGGAGAACTTTGCATAAAGCTTCTCCTCCCTCAATAATTGCAACACAACTCTTCGTGTACTCTTTCTGACTATGTGAGTATACCAGAATATCATCAATGAAAAAAATCATGAACGAGTCAAGATAGGGCCAAAACATGTTGTTCATCAAATGCATGAATGATGTTGGGGCATTGATCAGCCCAAAAGATATCACAAGGAACTCATAATGACCATAGCGAGTTCTGAAAGTTGTCTTAAGAATATTCAAGTCCCTGATATTCAGCTGGTGATAACCTGAACGGAGATCAATCTTGGATAACACTCTCGCTCCCTGAAGCTGGTCAAATAATCATCGATACGAGACAAAGGATACTTGTTCTTGATTGTAACTTTGTTCAACTACCTTTAATCAATGCACATCCTCATCGTGCCAACCTTCTTCTTCACAAATAGAACAGGCGCACCCCAAGGCGACACACTAGGCCGAATAAACCCCTTATCAAGAAGTTCCTGAAGCTACTCCTTTAACTCCTTCAACTCCGTTGGTGCCATATGATACGGTAGAATAGAAATGGGCTGAGTACCCGGCACCAAATCAATACCAAAATTAATATCCTTGTCCGGTGGCATGCCCGGCAGGTCTGCAGGAAACACATCGGGAAAATCCTTCACTACAAGAACAGAATCAATACTAGGAGTCTCTGCACTGATATCCCTCACAAAGGCTAAGTATGAAAGACAACCTTTCCCAACCATCCACTAGGCCTTCAAGAATGAAACCACCTTACTGGGGACAAAATCAGTCAAACCTCGACACTCAATCCGTGTCACACCTGGCATAGCCAACGTCACTGTCTTAGCATGACAGTACAATATAGCACGACACGGAGATAGCCAATCCATGCACAATATCACATCAAAGTCCACCATACAAAGCAACAAAAGGTCCATTCAGGTCTCCAGACCTCCAATAGTCACCACACACGACCGGTACACATGGTCCACAACAATAGTATCTCCCACCGGAGTAGATACACGAGCAAATGAAACAAGAGACTCACATGGCATATCCAAATAATGAGTAAAATATGATGACACATATGAAAAAGTAGAACCGGGATCAAATAACACAAAGGCATCTCTGTGGCAGACTGAGACAATACCTGTAATCACAGCATCTAAAACAATAGCATTGGGTCTAGCTGGGAGTGCATAGAAACGGGCCTGACCACCACCTGATCAACCTCCCCCTCTAGGCGACCCCTGGCTGACTGTCCTCTACCCCTAGCTGGCTGGCTAGGTGGTGAAGTAACTGATGCTGAAGTCGATGGTTGACTCCTCTGCTGAGATGAACCCCCAAGACAACGAGGACAGTGCCTCCACATGTGACCCAACTCTCCACACTAATAACAACTCCCTAATGCTGGAGACAGGGACTGAAGGGAACCCCTAGCACCGGGATGAGTAGCAGAAGAACCTGACATAGAAGATCCCTGAACTGATGGAGCATGGGACGAACTCTAGGCTGGAAGGGCACTGAGTGATGAATGGCCCTGATGAGAACTGTGAGAACCATGACTCGATGATGCCCCACAATAACCCGGGCGAGCTGACTGAGCATGCATGAATGGACGGCCTCTACTGTGCTGAAACTGACCCCTATGAGGAGTAACACTTAATCCACCCTGACCACAAGGCCTCTTAGCCTCCCTCTCAATCCTCTCCTAACCATGAACCATTTCGATCTGTCGAGCTATGTCAACAACTTCATCAAAAGTAGCACCAGATACTCTTTCTCTAGTCATAAGCAACCGAAGCTGAAAATTGAGGCCATCTATAAACCTCCTGATCCTCTCTCGATTTGTGAGAACCAACCAAACCACATGACGAGTCAACTCAAAGAACCATGTCTCATATTGTGAAATAGATCTATCACCCTGCCGAAGCTACTCGAACTGCCTGTGCAGCTCCTCTCGGCGACATTCAGGTACAAACTTCTCCAGAAAGAGAACAGAGAACTGCTGCCAAGAAAGGGGAATTGCATCAACCGGCCTATGCCTCACGTTGGCCTCTCACCAACTAAGTGCAGCCCCAGAGAACTGAAAAGTAGTGAATGAGACCCCACTGGTCTCCAGAATACTTGCGGTCCGAAAAATCATCTGACACTTGTCCAATAAACCCTGGGCATCCTCGCCCTCTCCACTACTGAAAGTCGGAGGCTGGAGTCTACCTTTCCAATCTGTGCTGCTCATCCTCTAGCATAACAGGAGCTACATAGCCTTGAGCAGATGCAACCGGCTGGTCTAGAGGTGCCCATGATGTCTGAAGTCTCTGCATGACCTGTTCAGGTATGCGAGCGGCGGGAGTCTGAGTGTCTCCCCTGGCCTGAGAAGTAGCTGCAACTATAGTAACTGAGACCGCCTGAGCTAGGCCAGTGCACATTGATAGAGTCTGGGCCAGGGCCTCCTGAAGGCCTGGAATCACAATAGGCACAGCCGGTGCCTGAGCTGGTTCTACTGGAGCATCCACAACTGGGACCTGATCATGAACTGGGGCAGCTGGTGGATCCGCAGGTGCTGGCCTAACTGCTGTGCGGGCTACACCCCTGCCCCTACCACAGCCTCGACCACGTCCACGGCCTCTAGAGGACCCAGCTGGTGGTACTGGTGGTCGTCCATCCTAACCAGTAGCGTGTTTCCTCACCATATATGAGAGAATAGAATAACAGAAGTTTAATACTAGGATCAACAAATCCGCACGACAAAAATTCAAGAATATGAAGTTTTCCTAAAGGTTCTACAACCTCCCGAGGATAAACACAGATGTCTTCGAACCAATCTGCGAGACTCTACTAAACCTGCTCAAGACTCGTGAAACCTATGTAACCTAGGCTCTGATACCAACTTGTCACGACCCTAAAATGGACCCGATCTTGATGACGCCTATCATGAAACTAGGCCAGCCAACACAAACTCCAAAACAACCCAAACATTTATAAAAAGTCATTTTAAAGCCATTAATTAGCTAAGATCCTACAATATAAGTTAAAGAAAACTGTGGGGAAACACAACACAGCCCGACATCGGGGTGTCACCAGTCATGAGCAACTACAACTCGTCTAGAAATAAGAAAAGAACAACATAGTTTGAAAACAAATACTAAAACAAAGCTGAATAAGATAGGAAGAAGAAGCACTGGGTTGTGAACGTCAAACAACTACCTAGTCAACTCCAAAGACCTGCTGGAAGACTGATCAGCACTCGCTATCGTGACCCGAGACTCCGGGATCTGCACATAAGGTGCAGGGAGTAATGTGAGTACGCCAACTCAGTAAGTAATAAAAGTAAAGGCAGCTGAGCAGTAAGAAAATATATAAACCACATCATAATGCTACAGCAAAATAGTATAAGTCCAAAATAATGCAGTGAAGCAGTAAAACTCATAAAAACAACTCAGTTCAGTAAAACCTTTAAAAAACATCTTTCAATAGTTTCAAACGAGTGATGAAAACAGTGAGTAAAAGGATATAAACATAAATAGCCCCTCGGGCAAAACAATTACTACAATCATCTCTCGGGCAAAATATCAACAGAACCAGCCCCTCGGGCTACCTCACAATCACTCGTAATCAGCCCCTAGGGCAATAACATGAAACAACAATAGCCCCTCGGGCAATATCACATCTCACACTAGATACCCGCGCTCATTGAGGGTGTTCAGACTCCGGAGAGGCTCCTACAGCCCAAGAGCTATCACAAGCATCTCGTGGTATAACAAGATCAGGCCCTCGACCTCTCATATATCACAATCAATACACATGTTGCGGCGCGCAGACCGATCCCATAATATCCTCACAATACAGGCCCTCGGTCTCTCTCAGTCAGAAATCTCTCAAGCCCCTCGGGCAACAGTAAAACATGATGCTCAGCCCACAATATCATTTAAAATATCAAAAGCGGAGTAAATATGGTTGAGTTATGAAAACAGTAAAATAGAGCATGACTGAGTACAAATATGAAGTCAAAACAGTGAGGACTAGTAGTAAAAATGCCCTAAGGGTCCAAAACAGTTGGTACGAGGCCTAAATATGGCATTTAGCCCACAACATGGTAATAATTTCCAAAACACAATGATAGCAAACAGTTTTCAATCAAATACGCGACTTATCAGTCGTACGGGACGGACTAAGTCGCAATCCCCAACGGTGCACGCCCACACGCTCGTCATCTAGCGTGTGCGTCACCTTCAAAGTAGCACAACGATGTGAAATTCGGGGTTTCATACCTTTAGGACAACATTTACAATCATTACTTACCTCAATCCAGTCCAAACTCTAGCCCGCAATGCCTTTGTCTCTCGACTCGGCCTCTGGATGCTCCAAATCTAACCAAAAACAGATTCATACCATCACAATACGTTAAGGGAACAAAGCCCTCTCACAAATAATCAATTTACATCAAAAATCCCAAAATTGGCCAAACCCAACCCCCGGGCCCACGTCTCGAATTTCGATAAAAATCATAAAACTAGAATCCTTACACTCTCACGAGTTGATACATATCAAATACATAAAAATCCAACCACAAACGACTCCTCAAATTCCTAAATCAAAGTCTTCAATTTCAAGCCCTAACTCCCCAATTTTAGGCTTTAAATCCCATAAACTTCATGTCAAATTAGGTAGAAATCACAATAGAATCGAGTATTGAGTCCAAAAATATTACCTCCAAGTATTTCCCTTCGATTCCCTCTTAAATCCTTCTCAAAAAGCTCCAAAATCGCCAAACAATGGTGGAAGATAGACCAAAAATCGTGAAAAACGGTTATTTAAACATTATGCCCAGGTGACATTTCCTTCTTCGCAAACGCGGTCAAAGCCTCGCGTTCGCGAAGCACAAAAAATCATTAACCAAATAATCCACTTATGCGAATGCGACCTCCATCTCGCGAAAGCGAATCTTCAATTTCCCAGACCTTCGCGAACGTGACACACCAACGCGAACGAGAAGAACAAACGACCAGGGGCCCCAGCTGCTCCAATTACTCTACACGAATATGGGACCTACATTGCGTTCGCAATGCATACTCTGCCTCACCCTTCGCGAACGCGGGACACAAATCGCGAACGCGAAGGGCAATTATCCTGCCTCACTTCACATCCCTTCATGAACGCGAGAGCCCTCTCGCGAACGCGAAGGCCAAAACTCCACAACAGAAACAGCACAAAATCTGCAACTTCCCAAAAAAAGATTTGATCCGTTTAACCACCCGAAACTCACCAGAGCCCCTCAGGATCTCAACAAAATATGCCAACACATCCCATAACATCATTAAAACTTGTTCCAACCCTTGGAACGCTCAAAACAACATCAAAACATCAAATCATCATGGGATTCAAGCCTAAGAAATTCCAAAACTTCTGAATTCCGCTTTCGATCAAAAGGTCTATCAAACCTCGCCCGAATGACCTGAAATTTTGCACATACATCACAAATGACACAAAAGTCCTACTCCAATTTCCGACATTCCATTCTGACCCCGATATGAAAATCTCCCCTACCAACCGGAAAATGCCTAAATTCCAACTTCGCCAATTCAAGCCTAAATCTATCCCGGACCTCCAAAACCCATTCTGATCATGCTCTTAAGTCCTAAATTACCTCCCGAAACTATCCAAATCATAAAAACCGAATTCCAAGATTGTTTACTTACAAGTCAACTTCCAGTTGACTTTTTCAACTAAAAGGCCAACTTAAAAGACTTAGTATCTCATTTCTCTACAAAACCTCTTCGAACCCAAACTAACCAACACGATGCGATAGAGTACAGCTGAAAAACACATAAAGAAGCAGAAATGGAGAAAATAAAACGGTAACTTATGAAACGACATGTCGGGTCGTTGCAGCGACGAGGTATAGTAAAGACACTCACTAGTCAAATAACATGTGCAGTATAATAGTATACAACTAATAACGGAAGGCATGAATTAGTAAGTTGAAACAATTTCAACATGTGCATATATGCAGTAAAGCAATAAGAATAACGGAAAAACATCATTAAAACCAGATAAAGAACACAAAGGATAAACAATTAATCAAGTTGTCTATCACAAGGTTTTCACAACAAAGTCTCTTCGTGGTACCTCATCTCATAATCACAAATCACGAGCCTCAACCCACCATCATATACTCACGGCACCTCATGCCCACATCTCAAATCACAATCTCATGGATAACTCACGTGCTGCACGGACAACTCACGTGCCAATAACATCAAGATTCATCTTCCTAAACCGATATGGAAGATTAATTATGTGTATGCTTGTTTAAGTGTTCTATCACAACTCAAGCAAACAAGAAATGATTACCACAAAATGTACAAGGCACTACACACACAAGATAGGCACACGACTACACAAATATCAATAATAACAATGCCCCAGACCATCACAAGTCATCACAAATTATTTCCCGACATAGCATACCGTGTCTCGCTACGTGCGCAATAACAAAGTAAATGCGCGCCTTGTCTCGCCTTACGTGCAAAATAATGTCTCCACCTTCTCTCACCACACCACATATATAGCCCGCCTTATCACACCGCATGTGCAAATATCAATAATAATAATAGCACAGACAACTCACGTATGAACACCATGATAATCCTCTCAACAATATCACGTGTGCCAAAAACATAAAAATACAATATAATGACTTGCACTACACGTACCCAAATCCCATAACATTTCTTCAAAATAATTTCAATATCACAACCACACATAGCCATCGGCTCAACAACAATGAGTATAACAATGACAATAATGACAATAATAGGAATGAGACAATTAAAGAAATACACCGAGAATAGATACACCGAACTAAGGAAATTGATGCATCATAGAAGAAAACAAGGGATATTATCACATGGAACAAAACAACCAAAACATAAGTGAAGAATTTAAAAGTGTCAACAAGAGTCACTATCGAGGAACCGCATTGTAGGCTCAATCATAAATAAATTCACAATCTTTCCTTATATCATAGCGAGAGCCTTGCATTTAGTTTTTAAAATTATTTTTTTCGAAATAGCATCCCGCATTTTAGTCCACATTATCACACCACATGACTTCTAGTAGTTCCCTACTAGTCAAGCGTATCAAGGCCACCTTATCTCACTGCATGCGTTTCAACCCCAAACCTTATACCACTGTATGAATCAATATCACAACGTATCACAAATTGTACCTCAAGTACCCAAATATCACAACTTACCAAAGAAATCGACAATAACAGTGTTCTTCACAATAAGGAGCCTACGACTCAACCACAATGTACACAAAATCTCAATAACAACAACATGAATGGAAAAGTAACTCAGCAAGGAGCAACATCTCCTTTTATCACAACTTCAGGAAAAATAACTTAATGCCTCTTGATCACTTAAATTCCCATTTAATTATTCGAAGATAAAATCAATAATGAAAGTGTCTCCACGAAATAGGTATTTAATATTAAAAGAATCCACAAAATGGTTTAGGTGATACAAATTTTAAATAAGCATATAAAAGCAACCTCGGCAAGTAAGAATATACATGTAACTACAACTTCAAACACGACATGTAATAGTGGACATAGTGAATAAAGATATAACAATGTGCCAACAATTTCTCATAAAATACATAAAAGATACCTTAGATTTTAAAACTATAGAATTTTCCACATATAAGCCGAGTACGTACTCATCACCTCGCGTATACGGCTTTCATATTTTACAATTAGCACAAACGACTCAATTCCTTAGGGGTAATTCCCCCACACAAAGTTAGGCGATATACTTACCTCACTTAGTAATCCACAATTTAACCAATCACAACTTTTCCTTTAGAATTTACTTCCATTCGATCCAAATTTAGCCAAAATAATTTCATATATAATTAAAACTCATAGGAAATAATTCCGGATAATAAAACTACGACTTTTAATTTTACACTAAAAAGTCAAACTGAAAGTCAACCCTGGGCTCGCACCTCGAAACCGATAAAAATTTATAAAATTCGGATACCCATTCCGATACAAGTCCAAGCATACCAAAATTATCAAATTCTGATATTGAATCGCCCTTCAAATCCTCATTTTACATTTTGAAAGAATTTACAAAATTTTCTTGTTTTCTTCCATTCAATTCATTAATTAAGTATGCAAATTATCATGGAATTATGAAATATAATGAAAACCGAGTAGGAAACACTTACCACAATCTATGTATCTTTTCCATTTTGTCTCTCTTTCTATCTTATATTTCTTTTTCTGTATCTCCTATTTCTCTCTCATGGTTTAGCGAAAATTATTGCAAATTATACAAAAAAATTAGTGGGATAAAAAGATAATGTTGATCCCACATCAAAGACAATCAGAAGCAAAAACTAAGAGAGAAAATAGAAAAAAATAGAGTTCAATGTTGATTTAGACTTGTTTTCAAGTAAAAAGTCAGACCTAAAAATTCAACTACGACATGTATATATCACGTTGTATATCGTGTACATCAGAGTATATCATACACAGATTTTTATGATGTTTGTGTATATCACATTGTATATCGTATATATAACACAACATGTTTTTATGGACGTATGTGTACATCACATTGTATATCGTGTATATAATACAGATTTTAATGAGTATACATGAGATATTACTGATGTACATAGGGATATACACGGGATATAATGTGGGATACACAGGTGGAGTCGTCTTGAAACTTGAGCTCTCAATGTGAAATGTGTTATACAAAGAAGGAAAATAACATTTTAATATTCATTTTAATATTTTTTTTAATATACACATTATTATTATGTTATACATTGTGATATACACATAATATAATTATTAATTATTGATATATTTGGATATATAGATTAAAAAATTAGAAAAATAATTTTTAAAAATTTGGGAGATTTTTTAGATGCTATTGAAGGAAATGGAACCTAATATTTAGGATAATGGTTGTTATGAGAGAAGAGAGAAGGCTTTACATATTTTTTTATACTTTTAAGGAAAATAATTCTCATGGAACTTAGTTTTAGGATGATGATTGAACCATCAGTAGATAGAGAATAAATTTAAGCTACCATATGCCAAATACTAAAACAACGATTTTTTTTATGCCATTTATTGGACCTATTTGTCATGCCATGCTAAATTCCCAGAAATTTTAGTGGTGATTACCCAACTTATTTGGTCATAGGTCTTCTTTTCAACGAAAAGAGTATGGAGTCATTTCGTTTCAAGATTTTTTTTTTTTTTTTTGTAATTGCCAAGTGTGTTAAATAAGTGAAATATCTGCCAAACATTGGAGGTTGTTTACATGTCTTTTGAATTTGAAGGTTTAAATGAATTATAATAGTTGCTACAGTTCGTTCTGTACTACTTAAAGAATAGTTTATATGGAATTGGAATTACTAGAGCAACTTCTTAAACAATTGAGGCTATGAGGAACAAAAATAAATTCATATAAATCTGAGCAAGTACTTTAGGAATACGGGGGGAAAAAAATTAATTTTCCTGTAATTTATACATAATTGTTAATCCTACTTTCAGAAACAGAAATATTGCAGAGAAGCAAAACTTTAAAATTATGTGAAAGTTGAATATATTACCTTTGAATCCTGTAAAATCAATTATATAGAATACAGTATTTCAGGTTTGAAACGATCCAAGATTTTTCATTTTCGAACGACTCTAACTTTGAGATTCCACTGTATCGAATTGCTTGAAATTTGTCTAATTTCATGAGCTGGTGTAGTCATATTTGCAGATTTGTTGCAGTAATGAGATTGGTTTACTGCGTAGATAAAATTGGGATATGACAAGAAATTTGAAATAAGAAACCGCATATATCAATCAGTTATGGAATTATAGATAAAATAAAAATTTTTATTGGAAGCCCGTGTTTGGGACCACGATAAGTTGTTGTGGGGTTCATCCTTTGGATATTTTTTTTTCCTTTTTCTTTGTAAAAATAATTTTCGAGTATATAGTTATCTACACTATATTAAAAGCACGAAATCCCTTAGCTAAATATCGTTCGCCTTTTTTACCTTTTTATAATATATTTTATATTGGACAGAATAGTCTTTTACATAATAATTTTCTAATATTTAGGAGATTAAAATCTACTAAAATTTAACTTCTTAAATCATTCCTTATTTAAATTTTTACCTAATAAATTATTAAAAAAATCAGTTGTTTGAAACGTTTAGTCCAAATTTTTTATATGAAGGTATTGAAGTTAGACATCATTTAGAACTCGATAGATTCCGTCGCTTATTTACTATCCTTTGAAAACATAATCCATAACTACCTTGTGATTATGTGACACATAAATATTTTTTAATAACTTACAATCACTAAAATTTTAGGTATGAATTACGACTCTAATTAAGTTGTCACTCCTATTTTTGTCTCTCAAATATTGTATCTGTAACGACCCGGCCGGTCATTTCATGAGTTACCACTCTGTTTCCCCCATTTCTGCTTCTTTATGTCTTGTTCAGCTGTATTATGTTGTATCGGGTTGGTTGGTTCAGGTTCGGAGTAATTTTGTAGGGGAATAAGACACTTAGTCTCTTTTGAGTAAGCTTAGGTTGGAAAAGTCAATCGGATGTTAACTTATGGGTAGAAGGTCTTGGATGTGAATTCTGATGGTTCGGATAGCTTCGTTAGGTGATTTGGGACTTGGGAGCGTGATCGAAATGAGTTTTGGAGGTCCATAGAAGATTCAGGCATGAATTGGCGAAAGTAAAAATTTGGCATTTTTTCGGTCGGCAGTGAAAATTTTGATATCGGGGTCGGAATGGAATTTCGGAAATTGGAATAGGTCTGTTGTGTCATTTGGGACGTGTGTGCAAAATTTCAGGTCATTCGGACGAAGTTTCATAGACTTTTTGATCGAATTCGGAATTCGAAAGTTTTAGAATCCTTAAGCTTTAATCCGAGGGTGATTTGGCGTTTCGATGTTGTCTTGAGTGTTTCGAAGGTTGGAATAAGTTTGAATAGTGATATGTGACTTGTTCGTATTTTTTGATGAGGTCCCGGGGGCCTCGGGATAATTTCGGATGGTTATCGGGAAGTTTAGAAATTGAAAGATGCAGCTGAAGCTACTGGTTCTGTTATAACCGCACCTGCGGTTAGGGGACCACAGGTGCAACGTCCGCAGGAGCAAGGAAGCAGCCGTAGATGCGGCCACAAGTGAAAAGGACAGGAGCCGCAGGTGCGGGTAGGTAGTCGAAGATTCGGTTAGGGGAGTTTAAGTGAAAACTGCAGAAGCGGTTGGATGGAGCGCAGAAGCGGTCCCGTAGGTGCGGAAAATTGACCGCATGTGCGAAAATCGCTAAGCAAAAGCTATATAAATCTCACTTTGCGAATTTTGGTCTTTTTTCCACCATTTTATGTCGAGTTGGAGCTTGGGAACTTCGATTTCAAGGAGGAATTTAAGTGTTTTTAGTGAGGTAAGCTACTTGGACCTTGTATCTTATGTTTGTGACAATTATTCCATGTAGGGGTGTTCATGATTCGGTTTGGATCGGTTTTTCCCTAAAAAGAAATTAAACCAAGTAAGTCAGTTTTTCAAATATTTGAACCAAACCAAACCAATTAAGTCGGTTTTTTCTCGATTCGGTTTATGTCGGTTTTTCGGTTTTTTCGATTATTTGTTGGTTTTTTCTTAAATATAAAACATACACTACCAAACACACATTTTGGCGATCACATTTTCAACGTAACACTATCAAATCAAATGCCCTTTGAAAAATTTATTATTTACCAAGATATATTGATGATAATTTAATCAAATAATGATGAATAATTTAAGGACTCAATTAAAAATTTATTATTTTTAACATGAAATAGATTCTTATACTTAACAAAAGAAAACTACCAATTAAACTAGAATGTAAAGGTAAAGAATTGTACTAAAAGTGCAAACGATTAATATTTACTATAAAAAATTTAAAACTTTGTACAAAAGTATACATATATATAGGTGTAATAATAAATTTAAAATAGCTACTCCTATATTCGGTTTGGTTCGGTTTTTTTTAATTAAAACCAAAACCAAACAAAATTTGATCGGTTTTTAAATTTCAAAACCAAAACCAAACCAAACCAAAAAGTATCGGTTTGGTTTGGTTTTCGGTTTAGTTCAGGTTTTCAGATTTTTATGAACACCCCTAATTCCATGTTATAATCATGAAATTAATGGGGGAATTAGAGAAGAAATTGAGAGATTAGGGCTTGAGTTTTGGAGAGCTTTGAGTGGTGATTTGAGGAGCCATTTGAGGTCGGATTTTGATGTTCTTGGTATGTATAGGCTCATGAGAGGTTAAGAATTCTATTGATGTGATTTTTATCGGATTCCAAGGCGTGGACCCGGGGGTCGAGTTTGACCAATTTCGGGATTCTTGATATAATTTGATTATTTTTACGTGGGCTTTGTTCCCTTAGCAAATATTGATGTTATGGTTCTCATTTTGGTTAGATTCGGCGCATTTGGAGGCCGAATCGAGAGGCAAGGGCATCACGGGCTAGAGATTGGCTTGGCTTGAGGTAAGTAACGCTTCCAAATTTGGTTCTGAGGGTTCGAAACCACGAACTACGTGTTCTATGATTACTATTGAGGTGATGCAAATGCCAAGTGACGGGCGTATGGACGTGCACCGTGAGAATCGCGACCTAGGTCATTCCATGGCACCGCTTAGTGACTTTTTATTGCTGACATCTGTGTTGTAATTATGTGATTAAGTTAATGAGCTGCAAATCATGCTAATTATCATGTTAAGGCTTCACGCTAACACTGTTGAGACCCGAGGGGTCGTTTCTTGCTGTCATGTCATTAGCTTCATTGATATTCTATACTCAGTCTTGTCCGTGCTTATTATATCATGCCTCAGTCTAGATTATTGCTATTTAACACATCATATCATTGTTCGGGCTAGTATCATGACATTTTGAGCCAGTGTATGTGAGACTGGAGAGTAATGACTGAGTGAGGCCGAGAGCCTGATATAGAGTGACATTATAAGATCAGGCTGCACACCGCAACGAGATATTGATCATGCCTTAGTTGGCTTGATATAAAACTTGGGCTAAGAGGAGCCCCTCCGGAGTCTTTACACCCCCAGTGAGTGCAGTTGATAATATCGAGGGATGGATCTTCCCTAGACATGGATCGAAGTAATTATACTTGGAGATGGATTTTCTCCATAGGGATGGAATAACCTTCCTCGATACTGGGTGACTATGGTCAGTGATGTATATATATTCTGGGATGGATCTTCCTTGGGCCGAATGGACATATACATTACCGAGTGGTTGAGCACTTGTGAGTGAAGGCATACGAAACATTGATCATGCTATATGTTCATTGGTAGTTAGAGATTCCTAAGCTTTGTACTCCGTACTGCTCATATTGTATTTACTTACTGGTGAGCTTTTACTTGAACTACAAGCATGTCTACTTTTTCGCACAGTTTATTTGTATACCTGTTGAGTTATGGTTCGTCACTACTTGTCAGTCCATAGTTTGGACTTGTTACTTACTGAGTTGGTGTACTCACGTTACACCCTGTACCCTGTGTGTAGATCCAGGTATCTCGAGCCACGGTAGAGGCTGCTGATTATATCAGTTGTGGACTTTCTTTGGAGATAGCAAGGTAGCTGCTTGGCAATCGCAGTTCTACATTTTCCTTCCTTATCTTCCTTTTAGTATATTTGGTGGTTATTTTCAGACTATGTTAGTCTTGCTATTTCGAACAGTTTTAGTATTTTACTCATGACTTAGTGACAGCCGAGGTCGGGCTTGTATTTTTTTGCTTTATTAAACTTGATTTTATATCTTTATTGGATTTCTATTGAAAAATGGTTTTAATTAAGTTTTAAAGGAAAATGTGGTTGTTTTGGAAATGAGTTGGCTGGCCTAATTTCACAATAGGCATCATCACGACCAGGTCGGTTTAGGGTCGTGACAAGTTGGTATCAGATCCTAGATTATATAGGTCTCACGAGTCATAAGTAGGTTTAATAGAGTCTCTCAAATCAGTACGGAGACGTCTGTACTTATCCTCGGGAGGCTGCATAACCTTTAGGAAAAACTTCACATTCTTGAATTCTTGTCGTGCGAATCTGTTGATTCTAGTACTAAACTTCTGTTATTCTATTCTCTCACAAATGGTGAGGACACGTGCTACTAATCAGGACGGACAACCACCAGTACCACCAGTTGGGGCCACTAGCTGGGGCCAAGGACGCGGTCGAGGCCGTGGTAGGGGCAGGGGTGTAGCCCATACAGTAGCTAGGGCAGCACTTGCAGATCCACCTGCCGCCCTAGTTCATGATCAGGCTCCAGCGGGGGATGCTCCAACAGTACCAGCTCAGGCACCGTCTGTGCCTATTGTTATTCCGGGTCTCCAAGAGACCTTGGCTCAAATTCTTACCGTGTGCACCAGTCTTGCTCAGGCGGTCGCAGTTACTACCACAACAGCTACTTCTCAGGTCGGAGAGGTACTCAGACTCCTGTTGCCCGTACACCTGGCCAGGTTGTTCAGGGACTATAGACACCGGAGGCACCACCATCCCAGCTGGTTGCACCTACTTAGGATTATGTAGTTCCAGTTATGCTTGATGACGAGCAGCGTCCGAATTTCAGTGGTGCCAAGGGCGAGGATGCCTAGGGTTTCTTGGACAAGTGTCAGAGGATGCTAGGTACAACAGGTATTCTGGAGACTAGTGGGGTCTCATTTACTACTTTTCAGTTTTTTGGAGCTGCCTTCACTTGGTGGAAGGCTTATGAGAGATGTAGTCCTGTTGGTGTAGTGCCCCTTACCTGGCATCCGTTCTCCATTCTCTTCCTAGAGAAGTATGTATCGCATTCTCACAGAGAGGAGCTGCACAGGCAGTTCGAGCAGCTGCATCAGGGGGATATAACTGTGTCGTAGTATGAGATGATATTCTCCAAGTTTTCCCGTCATGCTATCTGGCTTGTTCCCACGGATAGGGAGAGGATTAGGAGGTTCGTTGATGACCTCACTTATCAGCTACGAATTTTTCTAACCAGAGAGAGAGTGTCTGGCATTTCTTTTGAGGAGGTGGTTGACATTGCTAGAGAGATAGAGTCAGTTTGCCGCCAGGAACGAGATGAGAAGGAGGCCAAGAGGTCTCGGGTATCTGGTAGCTTGCGTGGTGTTCCTTCGGGAGGTCAGTTTCAGCACGGCAGAGGTCGTCCATTCAGGCATGCTCAGCCAGCCTGTTCGGGTCATCGTGGTGGATCATCTGGCCATGGTTCTCACAGTTCACATCAGGGTCACTCATCTCTCTGTGCCCTTCCAGCTCAGAGTTCGACTCAGGCACCATCAGTTTAGGGCTCATTTATGCCTGGTTCTTCTAGTGGGCATCTCGGTCCGCGGGGCTCCCTTCAGTCCCCACTGCCATTTGCTGCGAGGGGTTGCTTCGAGTTTGGAGATTTGGGTCATATCAAGAGGTTCTGTCCCCGTCTTACGGGAGGTTCATCCCAGCAGAGGAGTCAGCCTTCAGCTTCAGTACCAGTTACTTCCCCAGCCGCTCAGTCAACTCCGGGTGGAGGTCAGTCAGCTAGGGTTGCTCTAGAGGGGGACATCGATCAGGTGGTGGTCAGCCCCATTTCTATGCCCTCCCAGCCAAACCAGATGTTATTAATTCAGTTGCTGTGATTGCAGGTATTGTCTCAGTCTGCCACAGAGATGCCTCTGTATTATTTGATCCTTGTTCCACTTTTTCATATGTGGCATCATATTTTGCTCATTATTTGGATACGCCTCATGAGTCTCTTGTTTTGTCTGTCCATGTATCTACTCCGATGGGTGATACTATTATTGTGGTCCATGTATATCGATCGTGTGTGGTGACTATTGGGGGTTTGGATACCCGAGTGGATCTCTTGTTACTTAGTATGGTTTATTTCGATGTGATATTGGGCATGGATTGGTTATCTCCGTATAGTGCTATCTTGGACTGTCATGCTAAGACAGTGACATTCGCTATGCCGAGGGTGCCACGGATTGAGTGGCGAGGTTCGACGGATTATGTTCCTAGTAGAGTGATTTCATTTTTGAAGGCCCAGTGGATGGTTGGGAAGGGGTGTCCTTCTTATCAGGCCTTCGTGAGGGATGTTAGTACAGAGACTCCTACCATTAATTCAGTTCCGGTAGTGAGGGACTTTTCGAATGTGTTTCCTGCAGACCTGCCACGCATGCCACTGGACAGGGATATTGTCTTTGGTATTTATTTAGTGCCGGGCACCCAACCCATTTCTATTCCACTGTATCGTATGGCACTGACGGAGTTGAAGGAGTTAAAGGAGCAGCTTCAGGAACTCCTTGATAAGGGGTTTATTCGGCCTAGCATGTCGTCTTGGGGTGCGCATGTTCTATTTGTGAAGAAGAAGGATGTCACTATAAGGATGTGCATTTACTACAAGCAGTTGAACAAGATCACAATCAAGAACAAGTATCCTTTGCCTCATATCGACGGTTTATTTGACCAGCTTCAGGGAGCAAAAGTGTTCTCCATGATTGATCCATTCAGGGTATTACTAGCTGAAGATCAGGGATTCGGATATTCTTAAGACAACTTTCAGGACCCGATATGGTCATTATGAGTTTATTGTGATGTTGTTTGGGTTGATTAATGCCCCAGCCGCGTTTATGCATTTTTTGAACAGCGTATTTCGGCCTTATCTCGACTTGTTCGTTATTGTATTTATTGATGATATTCTTGTGTACTTGCGTAGTCAGGAGGAGCATGCAGAGCATTTGAGAGTTGTGTTGCAGATATTGAGGGAGGAGAAGCTATATGAAAAGTTCTCCAAGTGTGAGTTTTGGCTCAGTTCAATGGCTTTCTTGGGGCACGTAGTGTCCAGTGAGGGTATTCAAGTTGATCCAAAGAAGATAGAGGCGGTTCAAAGTTGGCCTAGGCCGTCCTCAGCCACAGTGATTCACAGTTTTCTTATTTTGGCAGGCTATTACCGTCGGCTCGTTCAGGGATTTTCATCTATAGCATCACCCTTGACCAAATTGACTCAAAAGGGTGCTCCTTTCATGTGGTCCGATGAGTGTGAGACGAGCTTTCATAAGCTCAATACTGCCTAGACCATAGCTCCAGTGTTAGTTTTGCCATCAGATTCAGGTTCATATATAGTGTATTGTGATGCTTCGAGAGTTGGTATTGGGTGTGTGTTGATGCAGTAGAGTAGAGTTATTGCTTATGTTTCTCATCAGTTTAATCCCCATGAGAAGAACTACCCCATTCATGATCTAGAGTTGGTTGCCATTGTTCACGCGTTGAAGATTTGGAGGCATTATCAATATGGTGTGTCTTATGAGGTGTTTATTGATCATCATAGGCTCCAGCATTTATTCAAGAAGAAGGATCTCAATTTGAGGCAGCGGAGATGGTTGTAGCTACTAAAGGATTATGATATCACTATCTTGTACCATCCGGGGAAGGCCAATGTAGTGGTCGATGTCTTGAGTAGGAAGGCAGTGAGTATGGGCAATTTGGCATATATTCCTGTTGGGAAGAGACCTCTCGCAGTTGATGTTCAGGCCTTGGCCAATTAGTTTGTGAGGTTGGATATTTCGGAGCCCAGTCGGGTTTTAGCTTTTGTGGTTTCTCGGTCTTCCTTGTTTGATCGCATTAGAGAGCGCCAGTATGATGATTCTAATTTGCTTGTCCTTAAGGACAAAATTCAGCACGACAAAGCCAGAGATATTACTATTGATGATGATGGAGTATTAAGGATGCAAGGTCAGATGTGCCCAATGTAGATGGGCATCTGGAGTTGATTCTAGAGGAAACCCATAGCTCGTGATATTCCATCCATCCGGGTACCGCGAAGATGTACCACGATTTGAGACATCATTATTGGTGGAGAAGAATAAAGAAGGATATTGTGGGATTTGTAGCTCGGTGTCTCAATTGTCAGCAGGTGAAATATGAGCATCACATATTGGGTGGCTTGCTTCAGCAGATAGATATTCCAGAGTGGAAGTGGGAACGGATCACTAAGGATTTTGTAGTTGGGCTCCCATGGACTTTGAAGAAGTTCGATGCTATTTGGGTGATTGTGGATCGGCTGACCAAGT
Organism: Nicotiana tabacum; assembly: GCF_000715075.1. NCBI lineage: Eukaryota > Viridiplantae > Streptophyta > Magnoliopsida > Solanales > Solanaceae > Nicotiana > Nicotiana tabacum. The sequence continues at coordinate 68,375,905 of NC_134086.1, read as the reverse complement.
CCGCGCACTTCATTCCTGTGTGTACTACCTATTCTTTAGAGCGGCTGGCAGAGATTTATATTCGAGAGATTGTTCGCTTGCATGGTATCTAGTTTCCCTCATTTTAGATAGAGGTACTCAGTTTACTTCGCAGTTTTGGAGGGCCGTGCAGAGAGAGAGTTGGTTACTCAGGCTGAGTTTAGCACAGCTTTTCACCCTCAGATGGACGGGCAGTCCGAGCGCATTATTCAGATATTGGAGGATATGTTACGTGCTTGTGTCATTGATTTTGGAGGGGCATGGGATCAGTTTCTACCACTCACGGAGTTTGCTTATAACAACAGTTATTAGTCGAGTATTCAGATGGCTCCATGTGAGGCTTTATATGGGAGACGGTGTAGATCTCCAGTTGGTTGATTTGAGCCAGGTAAGGCTAGGCTTTTGGGTATAGACTTAGTGTGGGATGCGTTGGACAAGGTGAAGGTGATTCAGGAGTGGCTTCGTACAGCGCAGTCCAAACAAAAGAGTTATGCTGACAGGAAGGTCCGTGATGTGTCTTACATGGTTGGGGAGAAGGTTCTGCTAAAGGTTTCACCCATGAAGGGTGATATGAGATTTGGGAAGAAGGGTAAATTGAGTCATCGGTTCATAGGGCCCTTTGAGGTGATTCGGAGGATTGGGGAGGATTGGGGAGGTGGCTTATGAGCTTGCTTTGCCACCCAACTTGTCGAGTATGCATCCGGTATTTCATGTTTCTATGCTCTGGAAGTATATTGGCGATCTGTCCCATGTTTTGGATTTCAGCACGGTTCAGTTGGGCGGTGATTTGACTTATTATGTGGAGCCAGTGGCTATTTTGGAGCGTCAGGTTCTAAAGTTGAGATCAAAGGATATAGCTTCAGTGAAAGTGCAGTAGAGAGATCGGCCTGTGAAGTTAGGGGAGTTTAAGTGAAAACTGCAGAAGCGGTTGGATGGAGCGCAGAAGCGGTCCCGTAGGTGCAGGAAACTGACTGCAGGTGTGAAAATCGCTGGGCAGAAGCTATATAAACATCACTTCGCAAATTTCAGTCTTTTATCCACCATTTTTGGCCAAGTTGGAGCTTGGGTACATCAATTTCAAGGAGGAATTTAAGTGTTTTCAGTGGGGTAAGCTACTTGGACCTTGTATCTTCTGTTTGTGACAATTATTCCATGGTATAATCATGAAATTAATGGGGGAATTAGAGAAGAAATTGGGAGATTACTGCTTGAGTTTTGGAGAGCTTTGAGTGGTGATTTGAGGGGCCATTTGAGGTTCGATTTTGATGTTCTTGGAATGTATAGACTCGTGGGAGGATAAGGATTCTATTGATATGATTTTTATTGGATTTCGAGGTGTGGGCCCGGGGCCAGTTTGACCAATTTCGGGATTCTTGATGTAATTTGATTATTTTCGCATGGGCTTTGTTCCCTTAGCATATATTGATGTTATAGTTCTGATTTTGGTTAGATTCGAGGCATTTGGAGGCCGAATCAAGAGGCAAGGGAGTCGTGGGCTAGAGATTGGCTTGGTTTGAGGTAAGTAATGCTTCCAAACTTGGTTATGAGGGTTCGAAACCATGAACTACGTGTTCTATGATTACTATTGAGGTGACGCAAATGCCAAGTGACGTGCATGTGGGCGTGCACCGTGAGAATCGCGGCCTGGGTCATTCTATGGCACCACTTATTGACTTTTTCTTGCTGATATCTGTGTTGTTATTATATGATTAAGTTAATGAGCTGCAAATCATGCTACTTATCATGTTAAGGCTTCACGCCAACACTGTTGAGACCCGAGGGGTCGTTTCTTGCTAACATGTCATTAGCTTCATTGATATTCTGTACTCAGTCATGTTCGTGCATATTATATCATGCCTCAGTCTAGATTATTGATATTTGACACATCATATCATTGTTCCGGCTAGTATCATGATATTTTGAGCCCGTGTGTGTGAGACTGGAGAGTAATGACTGAGTGAGGCCGAGAGCCTAATATTGAGTGACATTATAGGATTAGGCTGCACGCCGCAGCGAGATATTGATTATGCCTTCATTGGCTTGATATAGAACTTGGGCTAAGAGGAGCCCCTCCGGAGTCTTTACACCCCCAGTGAGTGCAGTTGATGATATTGAGGGATGGATCTTCCCAGGACATGTATCGAAGTAATTATACTTGGAGATGGATCTTATCCATAGGGCTGGAATAGCCTTCCTCGGTACTGGGTGACTATGTTCAGTGATGTATATATATTTCGGGATGGATCTTCCCTGGATCGGATGGCCATATACAATACCGAGTGGTTGATCACTTGTGAGTGGAGGCATACAGAACATTTATCATGCTATATGTGCATTGGTACTTAGAGATTCCTGAGCTTTGTACTCCGTACTGTTCATATTGTATTTACTTACTACTGAGCTTTTACTTGAACTGCAAGCATGTCTACTTTTCCAGATAGTTTATTTGTATACCTGTTGAGGTTTGGTTCGTCATTACCTGTCAGTCCATAGTTTGGACTTGTTACTTGCTGAGTTGGTGTACTCACATTACCCCCTACACCCTGTGTGTAGATCCATGTATCTCGGGCCATGGTAGAGGCTACTGATCGTATCAGTTGTGGACTATCTTTTGAGATAAAGAGGTAGCTGCTTGGCGATCGCAGTTCCGCATTCTCCTTCCTTATCTTCTGTAATACCCTATATACTAATAAGGGCATATAAGTCTTTAACTAAGTTTTAAACAAAAGGAAATAATAGGAGAATGGGCTAAAGCCCATCGGGAGGAAAAGATAACGTGAAAAGGGAGAAAGGGAGAAAAGAAACGCAGCAAGCTGCTGCTAAACAACAGAGAAAAAATAACGAAAACCCATAGAGGTGGAAAAAAAAGGAGAAGAAGAAAGAGGCTAGAACCAAACCTTGAGAAATTTTAAATACGCACTGGTTCCTACGGGTAATACTCGAATTTCTCATCTAGATTCTTTTCTTCTGGTAATTCTTTTTATCTCAGTTCATATATTTGAAGGGTTTCACAAGGTATAAGAAATATAATACCAATAAGAGTTATTCTGGGGAAATTATGCAATTGGAAGTTAGTCAATATTATTGTAGGATAGATTCACTTGGAAAAAGAAGGTATTGGTGTATTTGTACTTAAACTAGTCTCATTATATATGATCTTTGCTAGGTGTAAATTAAGTTAGGGTGCAAGGATTGAGTTTAGGTGTTTAACTATATTGCAATGACAATATCGAATTTGGGTTTGAATGTAGTAAGTCCAGTATTGAGTATAAAAGATAGGTACCAATTAAGAAGGAATATTATAGACAGTAAAGCTATTTGAGTTTCAATTTATGCACACGATTAAGGAAATTGAACAGTAAAGGGAATAAACCATATTAGTACCTTTTTACTTAAAAGATTTTGGACTAATTTAAGTTACTCATAGCATGGGTAAATATAATTTGGTGAATTGATGATAAAATATAAAACTCGAAGGATTTGGTATTCTAAATTAGTGATATATTTAGTCTAAATGAGGCAACTAACATAAAATCGATATTATGTAATTATAGATTGATTGTAGAAATTTGTACGAATTGCTCGAGGTGAAGCATTTAGTATTTCGGCACGAGTACTGTGAGTAGTAATCTTTCCGCAATTTGTGTTTCCATAACTTGCATGATTTATACATGATTTTTAAGATGAATATGTTACCGATTATTTTGAGTTGCATGTGGGACAAGTCTTTTACTCGATATGATACCGAAATAATTATTTGAGATGGTTACCGTAGTTTTAAATATTTCCGTTGTCACTAGATCTATTTTACTGTTACTTGAATTTACTGATATCGAAATGCAATTATATGATTTGATAAGAACCGAAATGCCCTGTATTGTTTTAAAATATTTTCTACGAGTATATATATGGATTACAGAGACAAGTATAAATGGCAGTAGACATTGAAGGATTACACAGCTAAGGCGGGTTCGTTAGACATGGTGCACTTTATAATTACTGATTACCGTTATAGCCCTCTCTAGTGGGAAGGTAGAACTAGCATACCGTTATCGCTTTCCCTCGAGTAGGGACTACCGTTATATTTGACTTCTTGCGAAGAAGTTCATAGTTATACCAATTACATGATCCGTTCATTAAAACCTCCCAAATTTGAATATTGACATTATACAGTGGTTACCGAGCTTATTACTAAATTGTTAATTGTATTATACTACAAGAAAAGCATGATGAGACTGACAATTATTTATTGTTTCTGAAAGGACATTTTTATGCTATTTTCTGTTTGAGATACTAGCATATTTTCTGACTTGTCCCCAAATAAAAACGGTTGTAGTTAAGTGTTATTACTCACTGAGCTAGCGACTCATTCCCCGCTAATTTTTTTTACAGAGACAGCAGTTGACGCAGGCGAGGATTTCGTTAATTAGAGCGCACAAATTGATAGTTCTTGGTGAGCCTCGCACTTGTTCGCATGGGCGGAGATTTTATTTGTTCTTATACTCTTTTCTTTGAACTCTTAGAGTCGCTCCATAGTCAATATTTTAGTGTCATGAGTATTCTTTTGTTATTATAGTCTTATGTTGAGTATCGTTCTCATTTATCAAAGTTGGAGATAAATTAGTATTTCTAGTGGTTAGTTGGTGGTTTAGTTATGGTGGAGACTTGTTTTGGTTAATTGACAAGTTGTCAATTGTTTGATATGATATTAGGATGTTTGGTTGTGATTTGAGACAGGAAAAGTTTTGTGATGGTCCAAAAACAGGAAAAACTCTGTCTGATTTTCTGTAAAATTACCGATGAGGTGTACTTGGAAGAACTTGCTCCTAAGCGCCGGTCACGATCCTAGATTGGGTCGTGACATCTTCCTCTTAATATATTTGGTGGTTATTCTCAGACTATGTTAGTCTTGCTATTTCGAACAGTTGTAGTGTTTTGCTCATGACTTAATGGCACCCGAGGTCGGGCTTGTATTTTTTCGTTTCGTTAAACTTGATTTTATATCTTTATTGGATTTCTGTTGAAAAATAGTTGTAATTAAGTTTTAAAGGAAAATGTGGTTGTTTGGGAAATGAGTTGGCTGGCCTAATTTAATGATAGGCGTCATCACGACCGGGTCAGTTTTGGGGTCGTGAAAGTATCTTACATGCTTGTGCTATTTTTTTGACAAATATTTAAAATTTTAATAAATTATCTGTAATTACTATTTTATTTAACATAGAACGTATTTTTGAAGAATATAAAATAGTTGTCTATTTAATTTGAAACATTTTTTTGTCAATGTTTTCTTTAGAAAAAAAGTACTTTCCGAGAGTAGTGTGTTTGACCAATAAATTTAAAATATAATTTTACCAATATTAGATTAGAAATTTGTTCTTGGGCAAGCTTCTAATTAATATTTCAAGCTTTGCACCTATCAAAAAAAATTGTAACTATTTTTCCCTTAAAGGATTGTCCAAACACCTTAACTCTCTAAAATAAGAATTTTAGGAAGAATTTAAAAACAAATTTAAATGATGGAATTATTATAAGTTAGAAAGTCATATTTGAATACTTACTAATGAAAGATATTTAAATATAAACTCTTTATTTGAATATGTAGATGTGATGACCTTGGGTCATCACTTGTTTTAGAAATAAATTCTATGTTCCGAAGCCTTAAAACCTCTCATTTATTTCACCTCAATTTGTGTGCACAGTCCGTGCATGTATCCGGAAAGCCATTATGTGGAAATCTGTGAAAAATGATAAATTTTACTTTTAAAATAAATTTAAGTTGACTTCGATCAATATTTTGGATAAACGGACTCAAACCCATGATTTGACAGTTCTAGAGGGTCCGTAGAAAAATATGGACTTGGGCGTACGCCCGGAATCAAATTCCGAGGTCCCAAGCCCGAGAAATGAATTTTTGAAGAAAATTGTTTGGCTGAAATTATAAGAGTTTTCAAAATTTTAAATATGTTTGAATTTGATGGTATCGGGCCTGTATTTTGGTTTCGGAGCCCGGTACAAGTCTTATATGGTATTTAAGTCGAGCCTGTAAAATTTGGTAAGAAACAGACTTGAAATGACATTAATCAGATCATCGGTTGTTAGAATTGGAACTTAAGCATTCATGAGATTTTTCTTTGATTTTGATGCTAAATTCATAGTTATTGATGTTATTTTGATAATTTGATCGCACGAGCAAGTCCGTATGATATTTTTGGACTTGCGTGCATGTTTGGTTTGGAGCCCCGAGGGCTCGGGTGAGTTTTGGATAGGCCACAAAGTATTTTCAACTTAGGAAAAACTGTTGGTATATTGCAGTTCTGCAGGCTTCGCAATTGCAAAGCCTAGCTCGTAATTGCGAGCTTGCATTTGTAAAAAACCCTTACATTTGCGAAGACTGGCTGGATAGGGAACCTTCGCATTTGCGAAGCTTATGTAGCAAATGCGACCTTGACAGGCACCGCAATTGCGAACACTATTTGCATTTGCGAAGAAAGCAGACATGGGCCATCCTTCGCAATTGCGAAGCTTTGGCCACAATTGTGAGTTCGCATTTGCGAACCAGGCTTCACAATTCAATATCTGCACCTGTGTAAATCATAAATTAGCCGAAAATTTCTCATTTTTTAAACCTTATAAAAACATAAACACCTTTGGGCGATTTTTTTTCAAAGACAACTACTCTTCCAAATCGATTGTAAGTCAATTCTAACTCGTTTTCCTTAATCTTTAACATCTTTTCACATGATTTCAACTAAAAAATCAAGGGTTTTCATGGGGAAAAATGGGTGTTTTGGGTAGAACTTAGGTTTTTCAAATTTTGGGGATTTGGACCTCGATTTGAGCTTGTGAGCACGTGAATTTTGCCCTATATGAATTACTCCAACAAATTCAAAACAAAATAATTTCTTTCAGTGTTTGCAATTTTGTTGGATTTCGTGGCATTTTCTGTTAATTATTTGCATTTGTTTGTGCACGTTTTATTTAATTCATGAAAAATACAAAAAATATGTTGCATCTGCATTTAGGATTTAATTTTATATTTTTAGATTAATTAGCAAATTAGTTTGTTTTATAAAAAATGAAAATCACAAAAATAGTTCATTTTGCATTTTTACTTTTTAATTTTGAATTGTATAATTTTTCTTTAAATTTAGAATTTAATTAGTTATTGTAAATACCATGATGAGTGATTAATCTAATTGGGTAGGTTAATTTAGTTTAAAAATTATTATTAGTTAATTTAAGGTTTATTTTAATTTTGAAAAGAAAAGAATTTTGGAAATTGAAAAGGAAAAGAAAGAAATGAGAGGAAATCTAAATCTGGGCCAAAATCAACTCAAATTTCCCCAGCCCAAACGAAACTACCCAATACCCGACCCAAACCGCCCTAACCCGATCTGGCTTCCCCCCAAATGAAACGACGTCGTTTCAATAAGTATTGATCTGAGCCGTTGATCTCCCCTTGATCGAACGGCTCAGAATTGAAGCCCTGGGAGTATTTAAGTGTCCGAAATCTGTCCCCCCCCCCCTCAGAACCCCTTCTGCTCAACACCCCCACCAGAAACACCCCGAAACCCTAGCTGAGCCGCCCCTGAATCCCCGGCCTCCGGTGGTGGCGCCACCTCCAAACGCCACCAAAATCACACCACCGAACAACCGTGACCCCCTCGTTCCGAATCCCCACTCTGTTTCCCTCGAATGTTGCCCCAACTCCTCGAATCTTAGATCAGAAACGAACCCCAGAAATCCCAAGTCAACTTTTGGCAAAATTTCATGCCGAATCTGAGTTTATTCGTGTGTTCTTCGTAAGAGCACACGATTAACCTCAGATTTGGCCAGAAAAACCGAGGATCCGAAGACCCAGGCTTCCCTTTTATTTTTCGAATTTTCCCAGGTATTTTTGCTTTCTTTCTTTTGGTTTAATCTGTCCCTCGTTTGTTTTCAAATTTTCTGTTTCCTCTCCTCTTCTCGAATCATTCTTCATTTGTTCTGAAATCTATTTATTCATGCATGAGTAGTCGGAGTCTTGTTAGGTTAGTTGTCAAATTGTTAGTTTGGTTAAGTTTAGTTAGTAAACCATTTAGGCTAAAGTTTAATTGTTCTGTGTTATTTGGTAGTCAGATAATTGCTAGTTGGGCCGAGTAGATCTTTGATATTGAGGGTTGGGTTTTTGGGTCTATTCTGGTTCATTTGGGGTTGAACAGTTGGGCCAAATTGACCCGTGGCCCATTTAGTCTGTCTAAGTATCAACATGGGTTCTGCTATGTTGGTTTTCTAGAGTAAATAATCATGGCTCGAAGGTTAGTTTGGGAAATTGGGGAAGGGAATATATGAGTAACAGAATTGAGAAGCTTCTAGGAAGCTGGGGAGGGGGACTGCCTAACCAATTGAAATTCGAACCAGAGGTAGTTAAACAAAAAATTTTTTGGATAAGGGCTCCTAAGCTAAAAGGAAAATTTGAAAAGGACTAAATTAAAAAACTGAACCCTTAAGGCTGCCCTGTTTTCTTGCCTATAAAGGCATCATTTCTTGCCTTTCAAGGCAGACCCAAGAGCTGAAAAGAAGAAAAGCTCAGAAAAATACAAAAAATGCCAGAAATTTTACTGTTTCATTGAGTCTTCTGTTAATTTCTTCAATTTTCCTGGTGGTGCAACAATTTCTGACTAGCTGACCTTGGAAATGAACTAAAATCAGCTTGGCTAAAGTTCTGCCTGGTCCATTGTTTGGGTTGAATTAGTTTCGGGACGTTTACTTCAAATTCTGGGTTTGAAACTTAATTTTAGAGCAACTGGTTGGTTTTGTTGATTGGGTCTTGCTGCTGACCCTTGCTCTTGCTACTGCTCTTTGCTGATCTTATTACCTCTCTCTTATTTGTACTCTCAGGTATTTTCTTATCCCCTTTTCTAACAAATGAAGTGCCACAAGTTGGAGCCAGACTGAATTTATATGCAGATTTGGATGTTCAAATCGGAATCCGAATAGAAATCTTGTTTAGATGTTAGATTCTATTAGCTTCTGTTGTTTATACCTTTGTGTTTTTATTATAATTCATGTGTTAATCTATGTATGTATAGTTTGCTTGATTTTAACTATGGCCAATTGATGCTTCCGTACAGTTTACGTCTCAGTTTAAAAAGGATTATTATTTATTGTTGTACAAGGTTCTTATCACTGCCTCCAACTCGTTCCCCCCCCCCTCAATGGTCAAAAGGGTTATGAGTAAGGTCATTGTTAGCTGTTGGCTTCGGGGATTCGATCTGAAGCCCTTGCCTGCAGCCAGCGTTGCCAAACTATTTAGGCCTTTGGGCCTGAATATTATTGGAGTTTCTTAAGTCAAAAGAGTTTCCTCACGTTGAGACAGGTGTGTTTCTCAGAAATTTGGGCCTGTTTAATTCAGGCCCTTCCGCTAATAAAATGGTTTAATGAAGCCTTGTTGATTGGAAGGGATTTGTTTGAATTATTCACCTAAAGTAGGCGTCAAGTACTTTAGTTGTTTAAATAATTAGGGTCTTGAAAAGGAAATTTGAGGCAAGCCATAATTAGACATTTAGTAACAAATGACTCTTGTGTTAATTTCATAATGTAGAGGTAAAATAATAAATGTTCGTAGAGAAACCTTTAGGGCCATTTAAAATATTATCGTGACTGTGGAAACGTTCGAGTGACACGGTTACGATTTCTTTAAAAATAAATCGGAGTATACGTTCGCGTAACTTCGGCTAAACTTTATTAATAAATAAACAAAGCGTTATTAATTATGGACACGTTCGCGTGACATGATTTTTGACGCGCCAAAGGAAAAGAGTATACGAACGCGTAACTCAATTCTTTAACTACGAATAATCAATTGATTTAAAAACGGTTAATGGGTAAAAGCACATAGGATCTAAAATCAGTAATTAAACAATTTTAATAAGCCAAGTATGATCAAAGCGACTAGAACCACGGAACTCGGGAGTGCCTAACACCTTCTCCCGGGTTAACAGAACTCGTTACCCGGATTTCTGTGTTTGCGGACCATAAATAAGAGTCAACTTCCTCGATTCAGGATTTTAAACCTGTGACTTGGGACACCATAAATTATCCCAAGTGGCGACTCTGAATTTTAAATAATTAATCCTGTTTCGATTGCCCTTTAATTGGAAAAACTCCCTTGTATTTATACCCTTTATGGGGTGCAGGTAAAAGGAGGTGTGACAGAGCTCCGATTTCAAAATAAATTATATATTTGGGTTCGTGGGTTAATGGGTAATCGGGTTTTGGTTCGAACCTCGAGTTTTGACCATGTGGGCCCGGGGCCGATTTTGACTTTTTGGGGAAATCATTGGAAAACTTATTTTCATGCATTAGAATTGAATCATTTAGCATTTATTGATATAGTTAAGTAACTTGTGGCTAAATACAAGCGAATTGGTGGTGGAAACAAGAGGTAAAGCGATAGTTGAGGTTTAAATTGTGTTCGTGGTATCGAGGTAAACGTTTGGTCTAACCTTAGCTTGAGGGATTAGGATTCGTGTCTTAATTGTTATGTGTTAATTGTTGAGTACAACGTATAGGCATGGTGACGAGTATCTATACGTTGGAGTCAAACATGCCCGTGAGTCTTATACTATGATTAATGTGACTCCAATTCGTATTGTTCATGCTTTATATGATGATTTCTTTTGTTAAACAAGGGTTGTGGAAGTATTATTGGTAATTGAACATTGAAGAGCGTTGACTCAAGTTGTAAAATTATTTGTGGAAGTATTATTGGCAATTAAGCATTTTAGAGCATTGGCTCAAGTTGTGAATTGAGTTGTGAAGTAAATATGGAAAAGAGGGGAGGTTTATGATATTGTCTCCCTTGTCAGGATGTTATTATTTTTGATGTTATCTCCCTTTCCGGGATGTTATTGTTTTGATATTATTTCCCTTGCCGAGATATAATTGTTATACTATTGTTCCCTTGCCGGGATTTTATTGATTCCCTTGCCCTTATTGCTTTATGATTGTTGTTTGGGTAAGGAAGAGTATTAAAGCACGAAGGGTGATGCCGTGCATGATATTTGTGAGAGAGTGTTAATGCACGAAGGGTGATACAGTGTCGATTTTGTAAGGTTAAAGCACGAAGGGTGATGTCGTGCCGCACGATGTATAATTATGTGCCATGATATGAGTGATAATGCACGAAGCATCATTTTGTGCCATGTTTATGTGAGGTAAAAGAACGAAGGCTGATGTCGTGCTGATTTTATTGATTTTATGGTGAGGACAAGAGTATAAGCACGAAGGGTGATGACGTGCCCTTGTCTTTTATTTCTGAATCTTGTTGATAATTGAACTTTGGTGTTCCTTATATTTATTTGTTGTTCTTCTGTTATTACTTGATATTCCCCATAGCATGTTTCCCCCTCCTATCCTTAACTTTATATTGGTTTCTATTTTTCGCTGTATATGATTTAACTGCACAGGTTTATTTGGTAGTCTAGTCCTAGCCTCGTCACTACTTTGCCGAGGTTAGGCTAGGCACTTACCAGCACATGGGGTCGGTTGTGCTGGTACTACACTCTGCACTGTGTGCAAATCCCGGTGCTGCAACTTTTGGACCGCAGTGAGGGTGCTGTCTTCAATCCATTCAGGCGACACGATGTAGTACTGCAGGCATCTGCAGCCCTTAGCGTCTCCTCCTATAATTTCCTTTCTGTTTTTACTTACTCAGAGACAGATTCGTGTATTTCTAGGCTTTATTTGTAGTATTCATAGATGGTCCGTGACATTTTGACACCAAATTCTGGGTAGAGTTGTACTTAGACTTCCGCAGTTGGTATTAATTTAAATTATCACATTTCGTCTTCCGCACTATTTTCTTATTATTATTTCCATTGTTTGTTTATGTTGTTTGGAATTGCTAAGGGATTAAAAATGATAATGGTTAAAAATTGGAATAATTGGCTTCCCTAGCTTTCACTAGTAGGTGCCATCACAACTCCCGAGGGTGGAAAATCCTGGTCGTGATAAGTTGGTATCAGAGCTCTAGGTTACTTAGGTCTCACAATTCACGGACAAGCTTAGTAGAGTCTGAGGGATCGGTACGAAAACGTCTGTATTTATCCCACAGAGGCTACAGAGTTAGGAAAAACTTCACATCTATTCTTTCCTGTCGTGCAGTTTGGTTTCTCAGTGCTAATTGAATTTCTACTCTGTTCTTTTGCAGATGGCGAGAACACGCGCTTTCTCATCCACTGATCAGTAGCTCGAGCCCCCAGCAGCAGCTCCCACGAGGGGTAGAGGGTGAGGCCAAGGCCGTGCTAGAGGCCGGGGGCAGAGCTTAGCCCAGAGCAGCAGCACCAACGGCGGAGCCTCAGGTTGAGTTTGATGATGAGGTTCTGGCCCAGGCAGTTCTGGTTGGCCCAACTCAGGTCTCAGAGGGGTTCATTGCTACCCTAGTACTCCAGGATGCTCTGGTCTATCTAGTGGCCTTATGGAGAGTGTCACCCGGGCAGGCTTACTTCCGGTAGCACCAGCCGTCTCTCAGGCTGGGGAGGAGCACAGACTCCCGCTACCCGCATTTCGGAGCAGATGGCTCCCAGTTTCAGACTCCAACAGCTCAACTAGTTGGAGTAGTTCAGCCGGGTGTGGTAGATCAGATCGGTGATGGGGCAGCTATGTCTGCTGATGTCTTGTGGAGATTGGACAGGTTTACCAAGCTCTTCACTACCACTTTCAGCGGTGCATCTTCTAAGGATCCCCAGGATTATCTAGACAGTTGTCGTGAGGATCTCAGGAACATGGGGATAGTGGAGAGCAATGGGGTCGACTTTGCTGCTTTTCGCTTATCTGGATCCACCAAGACTTGGTGGAGAGATTATTGTTTGGCTAGACCAGTTAGGTCACCAGCTTTTTCTTGGAATTAGTTTTCTCAGCTATTTCTGGAGAAGTTCCTTCCCATCTCTCCGAGGGAGAACTATCGGAGCTAGTTTGAGCATCTCCAGTAGGGTTCTATGACTGTTACTCAGTATGATACCAGGTTTATTGATATGGACTGTCATGCTCTTCTTATACTTCCCACTGAGAGAGTGTGAGGAGGTTCATTAAGGGACTCGTTCAGCCTATTCTACTTCAGATGGCTAAGGAGACAAGGAGCGAGATTTCTTTTCAGGATACAACCAATATAGCTAGGAGAGTCGAGATGGTTCTGTCATAGGGGGTGGTCAAGGGTCTGACAAGAGACCTCGTCATTCTGGTAGGTTCAGTGGTACCTCATCTGGAGGCAGGGATTCTTTTGGTAGGGGCCATCCTCCCAGGCCATTTCATTTAGCACTTCAAGCTTCTCACGGTACTCTAGGTGGTTGTGGTTCTTGTATGCAGTATTCTGATCAATTGCCCTACAGTGCACCGCCAGCTCCTATCAGTGCATCTCCGCTCCAGAGTTTTCATAGTGGTTATTCGGGCCATCAGGGTCAGCAGTCTCAGCTATCGAGGGCTTGTTATACATGTGTGATATTGGGCATATTTCTAGATTTTGCCCTCGAGCACCGAGCAACTCTCAACATCAGGGTTCTCGTGCCATGGTTAAGGCACCGAGTGTTCCACTGCCTGCCCAGCCAGCTAAAGGTGGAGGTATAGGTGCTAGAGGTGGAGGTAGAGGTATTAGAGGTAGAGACTAGCTAGCAGCAGGCTGTCCTAGAGATGTAGTTCAAAGTGGTGGGGCCCAACCCCAATGTTATGCTCTTCTAGCTAGGCCTAAGGCTGAGGCTTCCGATGCAGTTATCACTAGTCCTATTCTGGTTTGTAGTAGAGATGCTTCAGTTCTATTTGATCTAGGGTGTACATACTCCTATGTGTCATCTTATTTTGCTCTGTATCTGGTCATTCCTAGTGACTCTACGAGTGCTCCTGTATATGTGTCTACACCAGTGGGTGATTCTATTGTGGTAGATCGTGTCCATCGTTCATGTATAGTTATGATTGGGGGTCTTGAGACTCGAGTAGATTTGTTACTATTGGACATGGTTGATTTTGATGTCATATTGGGGATGGACTGGTTATCACCTTACCATGCTATCTTGGACTATCATGCCAAGACTGTAACCTTAGCCTTGCTAGGGTTGCCTCGTTTAAGTGGAGAGGGACTCCTGGTCATTCTACCCATAGTGTTATCTCATATATGAAGGCTCGGCGAATGGTCGAGAAGGGGTGTTTGGCTTATTTGGCATATGTTCATGATTCTAGTGCTGAGTTTCCTTCTATGGATTTTTTGTCCGTTGTTCGTGAGTTTCCTGAGGTGTTTCCTTCAAACCTGTCGGGTATGCCACCCGACAGGGATATTGACTTCTGCATTGATTTGGCTCCCGGAACCCAACCTATTTCTATCCCGCCGTATCGTATAGCCCCACCTGAGTTGAAAGAATTAAAGGAGCAATTACAAGACTTGGTTGATAAAGGCTTTATTAGGTCTAGTGTGTCGCCTTGGGGTGCACCGGTGTTGTTTGTTAAGAAGAAGGATGGATCGATGAGGATGTGTATAGATTACCGGCAGTTGAACAAGGTTACAATCAAGAATAAGTATCCATTGCCGAGGACTGATGATTTGTTTGATCAGCTTTAGGGTGCCAAGGTATTTTCAAAGATTGACTTGGGATTTGGCTACCATCAATTGAGAATTAGGGCATCAAATGTCCCTAAGATAGCTTTCCGCACTCGGTACAGGCATTTTGAGTTCTTGGTGATGTCATTCAGGTTGACAAATGCCCCAACAACTTTTATGGATTTGATGAACCGAGTGTTCAAGACTTACTTGGATTCATTCATGATAGTCTTCATTGATGATATTTTGATCTACTCCCACAGCCGGGAGGAGCATGAGCAGCATCTGAGAGTGGTTATTCAGACTTTGAGAGATAGTCAGTTGTATGCTAAGTTTTCGAAGTGTGAGTTCTGGTTGAGTTCAGTTGCATTCTTGGGTCATGTTATATTAGTAGAGGGTATTCAGGTAGATCTGAAGAAGATAGAGGCAGTCAAGAACTGGCCTAGACCTGCATCAGCTACAGAGATCTGGAGTTTCTTGGGTTTGGCAGGCTATTACCGTTGGTTTGTGGAGGGGTTTTTATATATTGCAACACTGATGACCAGGTTGACCCAGAAGGGTGCCCAGTTCAGGTGGTCAGACGAGTGTGAGGCGAGCTTTCAAAAGCTCAAGACAACTTTGACCTACGACGCCGGTGTTGGTTTTGCCCATATGTTCAGGGCTTTATACAGTTTATTGTGATGCATCTCGTATTGGACTTGGTGCGGTGTTGATGTAGGATGGCAAGGTCATTACTTATGTTTCATGGAAGTTGAAGATTCATGAGAAGAATTATACAGTTCATGATTTGGAGTTGGCAGCCATTGTTCACGGGTTGAAGATTTGGAGGCATTATCTGTATGGCGTGTCATGTGAGGTGTTCACGGATCACAAGAGTCTGCAGTATTTGTTCAAGTAGAAGGAGCTAAATTTGAGGCATAGAAGGTGGTTGGAGTTATTAAAGGACTATGATATCACCATTTTATATCATCCGAGGAAGGCCAATATGGTGGCTGATACTTTGAGTAGGAAGTCAGCCAGTATGGGCAGTCTTGCGTATATTCCGGTGGGCGAGAGACCGCTTTCTTTGGATGTTCAGACTTTGGCCAATCAGTTCGTGAGGTTGGATGTTTTTGAGCTCAGTCGGGTGTTAGCTTGCACGGTCGCTCGTTCTTCATTATTCGAGCGTATCCGAGATCAGCAATATGATGATCCCCATTTGTATATCCTTAGGGACACGGTGTAGCACAGAGTTGCCACGCAGGTTACATTGGGAGATGATGGGGTTTTAAGGCTGCAGGGTCGAGTTTGTGTGCCTAATATGGATGGACTGAGAGTTGATTTTAGAGGAGGCCCATAATTCCCGGTACTCTATTCATCCAGGTGCCGCTAAGATGTATCAGGATTTACGGCAGCATTATTGGTGGAGGAATATGAAGAAGGATATTGTTGCATATGTGGCTCGATGTTTGAATTGTCAGTAGGAAAAGTACGAGCATCAGAGACCTGGTGGTTTATTCTAGAAGATTGAGATTCCTGAGTGGAAATAGGAGCGTATTACTATGAACTTCGTTGTTGGACTCCCACGAACTCAGAGGAAGTTCGATGCAGTGTGGGTTATTGTTGATAGGCGGACCAAGTCAGCACATTTCATTCATATGGCAGTCTCCTATTCTTCTGAAAGGTTCGCTGAGATCTATATCCGGAAGATTGTTCGTCTTCATGATGTGCCCGTGTCTATCATTTTGGACCGAGGTACGTAGTTTACCTCACATTTCTGGAGAGCGGTTCAGCATAAGTTAGGCACACGGGTCGAGTTGAGCATAGCATTTCATCCTCAGACGGACGGGCAGTCCGAGCGTACTATTCAGATTTTGGAGGATATGCTTCGAGCTCGTGTCATTGACTTTGGAGGCTCATGGGATCAGTTCTTGCCTTTAGTGGAGTTTGCCTACAACAACAGCTACCAGTCGAGTATCCAAATGGCTCCTTATGAGGCTTTATATGGTAGGCGGTGTCGGTCGCCGATTGGATGGTTTAAGCCGGGAGAGGCTCGGTTGTTGGGTACAGATCTAGTACAGGAGGCCTTGGAAAAGGTCAAGATCATTTAGGATAGGCTTCGTACAGCTCAGTCAAGGCAAAAGAGTTATGCCGACCGTAAGGTTCGTGTTGTGGCATTCATGGTCGGCGAGCTGGTATTGCTTCGGGTGTCGCCTATGAAGGGCGTGATGAGATTTGGGAAGAGGGGGAAGCTTATCCCTAGATTCATTGGCCCGTTTGAGATTATTGATCGAGTGGGAGAGGTGGCTTACAAACTTGCATTGCCGCCAAGATTATCAGTCGTGCATCTAGTGTTTCATGTGTCCATGCTACGAAAGTATCGCGGCGATCCATCCCACGTGTTAGACTTCAGCACTGTCCAGTTGGACAAGGACTTGTCCTATAAGGAGGAGCCGGTAGCTATTCTAGACCAGCAGGTTCGTCAGTTGAGATCGAATAGTTTTCCTTATGTTCGTGTTCAGTGGAGAGGTCATCCTGTTAAGGCAGCGACCTGGGAGTCCTAGTCCGATATGCGGAGCCGATATACCCATCTTTTCTCCAACTTAGGTACTTCCTTCATATGTGCATTAGAGGACGAACGGTTGTTTTAGAGGTGGAAAATATGATGACCTTGGGTCATCACTTTTTTTAGAAATAAATTATATGTTCTGAGGCCATAAAACACCCCTTTTATCTCACCTCGATTTGCGTCCATAATCCGGGCGTGTATCTGGAAAGCCATAATGTGGAAATCTATGAAAATAATAAATTTTGGTTTTAGGATGAATTTAAGTTGACTTCGGTCAACATTTTAGGTAAACGGATCTGGACTCGTAATTTTACGGTCCTGAAGGGTCCGTAGGAAAATATGGGACATGGGTGTATGCCCAGAATCGAATTATGAGGTCCCAAGCCCGAGAAATGAATTTTTGAAGAAAATTGTTTGACTGCGGGCCTGTATTTTGGTTTCGTAGCCCGGTATAGGTCTTATATGGTATTTAAGTTGAGTCTGTAAAATCAGCTAAGAAACGGACTTGAAATGACGTGAATCGGACCATCGGTTGTTAGAGTTAGAAATTAAGAGTTCATGGGATTTTTCTTTGATTTTGATGTTAAATTCATAGTTATTAATGTTATTTTGATGATTTGATCGCACGAGCAAGTCCGTATGATATTTTTGGACATGCGTGCATGTTTGGTTTGGAGCCCCGAGGGCTCGGGTGAGTTTTGGATAGGCCAAAAAGTTTTTTGAACTTAGGAAAAACTGCTGGTATATAGCAGATCTGCAGGCTTCGCAATTGCGGAAAACCCCTTGCATTTGTGAAGACTGGATGGATAGGGAACCTTTGCATTTGCGAAGCTTATGTCGCAAATGCGACCTTGACAGGCACCGCAATTGCGAACACTGTTCGCATTTGCGATGAAAGGAGACATGGGACATCCTTCGTAATTGCGAGTTCGCATTTGGGAACCTGGCTTCGCAATTGCGATATCTGCGCCTGTGTAAATCATAACTTAGCCCAAAATTTCTTATTTTTCAAACCTTTTTCAAATCCTAAACACCTTTGGGCGATATTTTTCAAAGACAACTACTCTTCCAAATCGATTGTAAGTCAATTCTAACTCGTTTTCCTAAATCTTTAATATCTTTTCACATGATTTCAACTAAAAAATCAAGGGTTTTCATGGGAAAAATTGGGTATTTTGGGTAGAACTTAGGTTTTTCAAATTTTGGGGATTTGGACCTCGATTTGAGCTCCGATTTCAAAATAAATTATATATTTGGGTTCGTGGGCGAATGGGTAATCGAGTTTTGGTTCGAACCTCGGGTTTTGACCATGTGGGCCTGGGTCGATTTTTGACTTTTTGGGAAAATCATTAGAAAACTTATTTTCATACATTAGAATTGATTCATTTAGAATTTATTGATATAGTTAAGTAACTTATGGCTAGATACAAGCGAATTGATGGTGGAAACAAGAGGTAAAGCGGTAGTTGAGGCTTGAATTGTGTTTGTGGCATCGAGGTAAGTGTTTGGTCTAACCTTAGCTTGAGGGATTAGGATTTGTGTCTTACTTGTTATGTGTTAATTGCTGAGTACGACGTATAGGCATGGTGACGAGTATCTATACGTTGGTGTCAAGCATGCCCGTGAGTCTTATACTATGATTAATGTGACTCCGATTCGTATTGTTCATGCTTTATATGATGATTTCTTTTGTTAAACAAGGCTTGTGGAAGTATTACTGGTAATTAAACATTGAAGAGCGTTGACTCAAGTTCTAAAATAATTTGTGGAAGTATTATTGGCAATTGAGCATTTTAGAGCATTGGCTCAAGTTGTGAATTGAGTTGTGAAGTAAATGTGGAAAAGAGAGGAGGTTTATGATATTGTCTCCCTTGTCAGAATGTTATTACTTTTGATCTTATCTCCCTTGCCGGGATGTTATTGTTTTGATATTGTTTCCCTTACCGAGATATGATTGTTATACTATTGTTCGTTTGCCGGGATTTTATTGTGATTTTATTGATTCCCTTGCCCTTATTGCTTTGTGATTGTTGTTTGGGTAAGGATGAGTATTAAAGCACGAAGCGTGATGCCATGCATGATATTTGTGAGAGAGTGTTAATGCACGAAGGGTGATGTCATGCCGCAGGATGTACAATTCTGTGCCATGATATGAGTGATAATGCACGAAGGATCATTCCGTGCCATGTTAATGTGAGGTAAAAGCATGAAGGGTGACGACATGCCGATTTTATTGATTTTATGGTGAGGACGAGAGTAAAAGCACGAAGAGTGATGTCGTGCACTTGTTTTTTATTTCTGAATCTTATTGATAATTGAATTTTGGTGTTCCTTATATTTATCTGTTGTTCTTCTATTATTACTTGATGTTCCCCGCAACATGTTTCCCCCTCCTATCCTTAACTGTACATTTCTGCCTTTATTTTTGTTGTATATAATTTAACTGCATAGGTTTATTTGGTAGTCTGGTCCTAGCCTCGTCACTACTTCATCGAGGTTAGGCTAGGCACATACCAGCACATGGGGTCGATTGTGCTAATACAACACTCTGTACTGTGTGCAGATCCCGGTGTTGTAGCTTTTGGACCACAGTGAGAGTGCTGTCTTCAGTCCATTCAGGCGACCCGAGGTAGTCCTTCAGGCGTTTCCTCCTATCATTTCCTTTCTGTTTTTACTTATTCAGAGATAGATTCATGTACTTCTATTCAAACTTTATTTGTAGTATTCATAGATGCTCTGTGACATTGTGACACCAAATTCTGGTAGAGTTGTACTTAGACTTTCGCAGTTGGTATTAATTGAAATTATCACATTTCATCTTCTGCACTGTTTTGTTATTATTATTTCCGCTGCTTGTTTATGTTGTTTACAATTGTTAAGGGATTAAAAATGAAAATGGTTAAAAATTAGAATAATTGGCTTGCCTAGCTTTCACTAGTAGGCGCCATCATGATTCCCGAGGGTGAAAAATCCGGGTCGTGACAGTAGAATGCCTATTTCGAAGTCAATTAAAATTTTATTTAAAATATCTATTTTACCATTATTTTAAAATAGAATTTTTATTAGATAAAACTATAATTTCACTGAAATATTTAAAATTTAGGATAAATAAATATTAAAAATTTGAATCAAGAAAAGATATTTATTTTCTTTAATGTTGAGAACGAATAATTACGTTGGGATAAACAAATATTAATAATTTGAATAAAGTCTTTGAAAAACTAACAACGAATAATTACACATTTGATCGCACGGCTAAAATATTTACGGTCTCTAACCAATATGCATATATTGTACACTAAATATACTATATTATGTATTTTTGGCTATTTTCTTGGGTGGACAATTATTTAAGTTAATTTCTCAAACAATTAGCAAATGAATTCAATTCAGTTCTTTTCCAAATCCATCATATAAGTAAACTTAATTTTAAGTTAACAAAACTCTTACAAACATAAATTTAGTTCCATCAAAAAGCATTACGGTGAAAGAAATAAGAAAATAGAACAAAATGGGCTATACTATAATATTATGGATCAAATTGATATAATTTGAATCAACATGGATGAAATAGTAGAGTACAAAGTATTTCTAAATAAATTTTTCAACAATTATACTATTTATTTTTTTGCATTCAGTCCAACAAATAATGACTCCGTATATTTTTATATTAAGTTATTTGTTATAAACTATTAATTAAATATTACTCATTTTTAGAGTTTTCATTGTCAGATAGCTATTTATTCTAGGAACTATAGCCAACCTCTTCTTTCGCAAATCTCTAAAAGATCGCAAGATTTGATTTTTCAATTAGCGTTATTTGACAAATCCATAAGTGATAAAAGTATTTTTTGTGTTAGTTTTTTGTTTCCAGTATTTGATCATGGAAATAAACAAGTTTCACCAGATTTTGTCACAAAACTTTTACAAATCATAATATGGCATCAACGAACTTTTGTGCAGCATGATTTCTTCTTTTATTGAACTAGCTAATCAACATTCATCATTTTCAGAAATTTAATTTTTTTAAACTTTTACTGTGTAATTTAAATATACTAATTAATAATATAAATGTAATTTGTCAAATTTATATACTCATCGATATAGGTATATGCGTGAAACGCGTACTCTAAAACTAGTTTATTAAAAAAGCGGCCAATAAAAGAAGTGAGGAATTTTTTTTGTAATTGCCAAGTGTAATAAATAAATAAAATTAGTGTCAAATATTGGAGGTAGTATATGTATGCGGTCAAAATCGAGGAGCATGATTTTAAAGTCTTAAATTAAGCTATAGGCTCGAGTCCGGGAGACTTGAAGTGGGTGTAGCATCCGACTAAGGGACACCTACCTCGAGTAAGCTGATCGAAGGCCTAACGCGTCCTGCATCAAGGGTAGCATAATCTCGAAGTCAATCAAGAAAGAGCGGGAACTTCTTTAGGACACGTGGATTGGCGTATTAATTATAGGGTAAGGGTTATACGAAATGGTATAGGTTACTAGGCCGTTGTAAACCTGTACCAATAGGATTCTTTACCTTTATGAGCAAGGTACTATATTGGGGTTTTCTCCTCCTATATAAAGGGGACCCCAATCATTTTGTAAAACAGAGATCTTTCACTGCAATAAAACATTCTTATTCTTTTCTTGTTTAACGGTCTCAGCAATTATTCTTCAGCTTTATTGCCTTTACTTTATTGTTCATACTTTGTTGGTCCTAGCTGACCTCGAGGTCCCTAGATAGACTAGCTCGAGGCCCCTACAGTTTCAACAACAATGATTTGGTTCATTATTCCTTCTTACTTAAGCTCAATATTACCTATTTAATCACTAGTATTAGAATATATCACGTATCTTTAAAACCACAAATTATATTTAATTGTTACTCACATTTTTTGAGTAAACAGTTTGGCGCCTACCGTGGGGCTAAAGATAATAGTGATTATTTTAGTGCTAGTTTTCTGATAACACACGTTATTCTTCACACTTTTTCTTGTCAAAAATTCTTTTATTTCAGGATTAATCATGTATAGCACACAAAATGCACCCATTCACGAGGACGAAGGTCTAGGAGAAAACAACGGTATATGGCTCAGTGTACCACCTGTAGACCCTGGGGAGTGCCAAACGTGGAGCCAGTTGATATCAGCTCCCACAACGCTCTAAACACGAAAGCAGGCACATACCATGTAAGTAATGGGCACGGGGAAGCCCATGCTGGAGGCCAGGAAACACGGGGACTGGAAGAAGGAGGAGTCAGCCTCCAGGTGATAATCGAGATGCTGCAAGCTCAGCAAGTCGCTATTGCTCAGCTCCAAAGTCAGAACAGAACTCCTAACACCGCCGAACCAGTAAACATACAGCACGAACCGGTGCTTGAAAGTCTTGGTGAAAGCAGCTCAGGGACAGACCCCACAATCATAAAAATTCTCGAGGAACTGACTAAAAGGATAGAGTTAGGAGAAAAGAGGATAGAAGACAACGATAAAAAGGTAGAAACTTAAAACTTCCGGGTGGACCAAATACCGGGAGCACCTCTAGTTTTGAAAGGCCTAGATGCCAAAAAATTCATACAAAAACCTTTTCCCTTGAGTGCGGCTCTGATACCCATTCCTAAGAAGTTTCGCATGCCCGATATACAGAAGTACAATGGAACGACTGACCCTAATGAACATATTACTTCTTACACTTGTGGAATTAAAGGAAATGACTTGAATGATGACGAAAAAGAGTCAGTATTGTTAAAAAAGTTTGGAGAAACACCATCAAAAGGAGTTATGATCTGGTATCATAACTTAGCTCCTAACTCCATTGATTCGTTTGCTATGTTGGCGGATGCCTTCGTGAAAGCACACGCCACGGCCATAAAGGTGGCCACAAGAAAATTGGATGTATTCAAGATAAAGCAAAGGGATGACGAAATGCTAAGGGAGTTCATGTCCCGATTTTAGATGGAAAGGATGGAACTACCGCAGGTCTCCGATGACTGGGCAGTTTAGGCCTTCATGCAAGGTTTGAATGAAAGAAGCTTGATAGCATCTCGACAGCTAAAGCAGAACTTGATTGAGTATCCAGCTGTGACATAGTCGGATGTGCACAATTAGTATCAGTCAAAAATTAGGGTCGAGGATGACCAGTTGGGAGCCCCCTCGGGCTCAGTTCGCCCTAACAGATTTGCAGGCAAGCCCCCGAGGGACACAGACTAGGGATCAAGATTCAACAAAGAATGGTACCAACCATATAATCGAAGAAACAACAGCCCGAAGCACTATACCTCACGAAGCGATCGAGGAAGTAACCAAGTTCCAGGTTCTCGGGGGCTCATGAGCAAGAACGGGTTCGATAAGCACGTCTACACTGCTGAAGCCCCACGATTATCAGAATACAATTTCAGTGTAGATGCATCAGGGATCGTCTCAGCTATTAGGAGAATCAAAGATACTAAGTGGACCAGGCCAATACAGACTGATCCCTCCAAAGGAACCCGAACTTGATGCGCAAGTATCATGGCACACATGGTCACAGAACGGAGGAGTGCACGACAGCTAAGGGAGGAAGTGGCTAGGTTATTCAATGAGGGCCACCTTTGAGAATATCTAAGTGATCGGGCTAAGAATCACTTCAGGGACAGGGATGCAGGCAGGAAGAGTGAACCATGTAGACATGTGATTTTTGACCCTCCCCAAAATTTTTTATATTTTAGCATGTAAATATTTAATTTAATCCTAATATCGCTACTTCAACTAATTTTGACTCTTTTACTTTACTTTATTACAAAAAAATAAAAATTACAAAAAATAGTTTCATTAATATTTTGTAGTCATTTTTAATCTTTAAAAATACCAAAAATAGTTTCGTTTTAACGGTTAGTCTTGTTTTAATAGTTATTTTACTTAGTAGGATTAATTAATAAATGAAATCGAATTTTTAGTCTCGTTCGCAGGGAAAGAATAAAACTTGGGCTCGAGCAACCCATTTTAGGCTTAATTTTTGGACCTAGCCCATAACAACCCAAGCCCAATACCTACTAAACTAAACCTAATACCCTTAAAACCCTAAAAACCTAGTCTTTAAAATGGCATCAGCCATTTTTTATGAAGGTACCTAAGGACGAGAGCTGGGAAAATACACAAAAAATAATAGACTTTAGACTCTAAGACGCCTAAGGACCTAAGGCTGACCCATCTTCATCACCAGTCCACCATCACAGCTCTCCGGAGAAGCCACATTGCCACTGTAGCCCTCTTTACCTCCAAACCATAGCAGCCATCAACGAACCACACCAACGACCCTTCTTCTCCATCCAAAAGAAGGGAATGACTAACCCCACTCCCTGAACTCCAACGCCCATATTGCCGCCCACTAGCCAGCAATCAACCCACTGGCAATTCCTTCAACCCCAAAACCAACGAACCCTGCTCTTCTCCTTGACCTCACGCCAAACGACCACCCTCCATAGCCACCAGCGAAATAGAACAACTAGTAAGTTTTATCAACTGAAGCTCGTTTAGCATCTTTCCGGCGAGTTGTTGTCGTTTAAGATCCGCTGAAGTTTTCGTCTCTGTTCCCGTTTAAATTCTGGTCGCCGCCGGCGTCGAGGTTCCAATTCTTGGTTTGCTATTTTCATTGTTGTCCCTACTTGTTTCTCAAAATCTTGGATCGAGTATATTTGCCTTTGGATCAATTTTAGTGTAAACAAATAACAGAAGTTGAATTGGGTTCTACACTGAGGTCTCATCTTTACCTTGCTTTTTCATTTTTGGTAATATTACATGTTTATTTTTGTATTTTTAGCATGAGTATATGATATTTTGATATGATAAATGTGTTTGATCATTTGTCTTTTGATTATTAGTTTGATACATCAAAGTAGTAACATTATTGGTTAAAATCGATTAGGAAATTGTCTGGCTAAAAATTAGTTAATTTGGATTTAAATGAATGATTTAGAAAGAATAGTAATCAATGAATCTTAACGAAACAAGGATGCTTTAACTGTTGGGTCATAGGAGATTTGATCTTGAAGCATAGGAATAAGAAGTCACGGGCTGTTAGATATTAATTAAAAGTAACACTCTGTTCAACATGTTTTATTTAGTTCTACTTTGTTTTATCACTTTAATCGCTAGAGCATGTTTTAGGCCGACCACACTTGGATAGGCAAGCTTTAGGTTTTTCGTTAGTTTCGAGGCAAGATGTCGTTTCCTTAGTTAAATCTATCCGGGGAATGCCCCGCGTAATTTGTATATATTTTATCCGGGGTATGCCCTGAAGTACTTGTATTTGTAGGCCTAAAGCGAACTCGTAGTACCTTTATTCTCGTTTCATTTTTATTTTTATCTTTCTTTGATTAGGTGGGAACGACCTGAATCTCTTTTGATTGCTCATTTTCTTTTGTGTTTATTTTACCTCAATCTGAATATTCTTTAAAGCCGACTTGATCAAGTATGCAACCATACTAGTTATGGGACTTGGGGAGTTCCTAACACCTTTTCCCCAAGTCAAATGAACCCCCTTACCCGAATCTCTGGTGTAGACTTAGTTGTGGAATCCAACGTGTTTAAAAGGAAAATCATTTTAAAACGTTGACCTGGCACACCGAAACCAATGTCAGGTGGCGACTCTGAGTTAATCCTTTTGAACACTATCTTTGTCACTTTCTAATTGAAAACCCTTTTGAGCTTTACAAAATCTCTTTTATATATTTTAAGAGGGTTAGTGAGGTTGTGAAAAAAGGGGTGTGACAGCTCTGGCGACTCTGTTGGGGAGTTGCAGGTTCGAGCTAGTACTTGATCTTGTTGGATTTTTAGGATGTTCGGTTGAGGTTTTTATGTTTTTTGTTTGCTTTATTTGATTTTTATTAATGTTTATGTCGTTTTATTATTTGCTAGTTGCTTATATGTTTACAATTTTTTTCTTTATGTATTATTGTTTTATAAATTGTTATCATTTGCATAACCCCGGGTCTTCTTTTTGAAACAAGTCTTCCAGAGTACGTTTGAGTGTACACGGTCTTTTTGTGAGTTACCCATATCTTTAGGGGAGTGGCGTGGGAGCGTGGAGTGGGCGGACAGCTAGAGCAGCCGCCATCGACCACGTGCCGCCTCGAATTGCCTTGTCTAGTGAACCCTAAAACTTAGGTCAGCCTTTAGGTCATGCTTATTTGCATCATGTCATTTACACTTAGTAGGGCTCAGTCTCAGGCACCATGTCCCTTTGTAGGAAGCCTATCCAAATTTTGTCAAAAATGGGCCCGTGGCCCTAAAAAAATTCAATCATCCCTATTTGATACATGTTGCATCTTTGAGGGTAAAAAGGTCATTTGGCGGACCGATGTTTGGGAAAGAAGGGTGAAAATGGAGTAAGTAGGGCCTAGTTATTTTTTTCTTTCACAAGTTTTTCAAAAAAAAAGACCCAAAAAAATGAAAATGAAAAAAATCCAAAAAAAAAAAAAAGATTTTACACTTTTCCATCATTTTCCAAAAAATTAAAAAAAAAGAAAGAAAAAGAAAATCTAAAAAGATTTTACATTTTCCATCATTTTTCAAAAAGACAAAATATATTTTTTCCAAATTAGTGTCATTTTTTAAGCTTTCTCCCATATCTAATCTTCCCGAACTACGCGAACCTATTTTTGTCTTTCGGGGTGGGATACGTAGGCAGCCCATATAGGGTCCGGTCTTCCTAGTAAGTCTTAGGTTCTTGGCTTCGCGGGGTCTTAGCCAAATCTTTCATGTCTAGCCACGTTTGGCCACATCGGCTGTTTTTGCAAATAAGGATATTTTGCAAAGTGGCTTGTTAACCCATGTCTTAGAGTCCTAAGCTCACAGCAAGGTGTCCTTTCGGTTTTAAGGTACATTCATGTTGAATTTGCATGTCTAGCCACTTTTGGCCCCATCGGCCATTCTTGAAAAATGGGGTCATTTTCGCAAAAGTGATTAAATTACCCATGTCTTAGGATTTTGAGTCCACAACTAGGTGTAATATTACTTTAAGATTCCTCCTTTTTGAGTTTGCACCTTTAGCCACTTCTGGCCATATCGGTCGTTTTTTGCAAAATGGGTCATTTCTGCAAATTAACTTTGGGCCATGATTATTGGGAGTTGAATCCATATAAGATTTAGTGAGGTATTTTCATATCTTTGAGGTCAATCTTGTTGAATATACACTTCTAGTCATCCTTGGCCACATAGGTTAATTTTGCAAAAGTACCCCAATTATGTCTTGCATGTGTCCAGTAGGAGGTGTTGTGGCGTCGCATAGTGTCTTGAGTCACTGATCTATTTGGTCTTATTTTTCTCATTCAGGTGTGGATCCATGTACCAGGACTCGAGCATGACTGATATCCTAGGACCACTGCATTCAAGAGCTACTTGAGGAGACTTTTTATATTTTGTGTCTATTTTTGAGTCTTTTAGGCAGTTTAAGAGTTCGTCTAGACTTTTGTTATCGTACTTCCTATATTGTATTTGAAAACCCAAAAAATTTTAAATGAAAAATTCAAAAAGATTTTGTTTCTTAATTTATTTTTTTCATTACTTTTTTTCCAGAACTACGCTTGATCTGATTCATGAGGGACATGATACGTAGGGAACCTACATAGGATTCGATCGAATCATCTTTTGAAAACAAAAAAAAACAAGAAAGAAAAAACAAAAAAAGGAAAAAAAAGAGATGAAATTGTGCACGTGAGAAATAAGAGAAAAGAAAAGATCGATAATTAGAAAGAAAAGAGGGGGAAAGAAATGAAAAACCAAGCGGTGTTAGAAAGGAGGAAAAGAAGAGGAAATGGGGCAAGAGGAGTGAAATTGGGATGATGCCAAATGATATTTTGACCCTCGAAGCCATTCTAGAACCGGTAATTATTGTTAGGGGCATTGCACGCAATGTGATATTTCTATCTGATAAATACTCTAACGCTAACCTGTTGGCTTTGTTTTGCTCCCCTTTGTTACTGTTGTTGTTATCATAACAGAGGGTGGTTAGTTTGTGGCACTTTGGCTTGTCATCTGTGCGACACAAGGTCAAAAGAACAAGGTACCCATGGCTAGCAAAGACTTGGACACAAGAGTTGTTGACCCGTCGAGGGAGATTGAGAAGTCGGAATCTGAATTGAAAGAGAAGGTCCAAATGTTGAAACAACAGATGGCATAAATGCATCAGTCTTGGGTCAGGGGGCATCCTCCACCTTCATTCCCCACTAACTACACTAAAAACCTTACAGCTATCCACCACTGTCACAAGCCCAGGTTCCCATTACCGTCGACCTTTCTCCTCAACATGCACCGGGCTTTACCCCTTACCACAATTACTCTGGCACTTCCTCCCAAACTTTCCATGTTTTCACTAGCTAAAACAACCGCATTTCCTGCTCCAGATACCCAATATTATGCCTCAGAACCCACTTTCAAATCTAAAGTATGCATGAAGAACCATTCAAGACTCAAGATCAAGCTTCAGAAGACTTATAGATAGGAATTTTGTAACTCATAGTTGACAGGCTTAGTTAGTCTTTTTCATTTTTTGATTTTGATGTAATAACAAGACCACGGACCAGAACCTCGACGGAATGGTACCTCGATCGGCTCTCCACCTCAGTATACTCCATCACCTCATTCACTTCTAAACTATACGTGGCCTGATTCCTTTATAGCCAAAGATATGTAGGCAGTTCAGATACCGGAGCTTGATCACATTCTCTTCCTTTCTCTTAGTTTTTAGTCTCTCCAAATAAGGGTCGGGTCGAAAAAACCTGTCTAGAAGTTCTTTGTCTGAAAACTCTTCGTGTTTCCAGTCAAAAAGGGGCAGCTGTAGACATGTGATTTTTGACCCTACCCAAGATTTTTTATATTTTAGCATGTAAATATTTAATTTAGGCCTAATATCGCTATTTCAACTAATTTTGACTCTTTTACTTTACTTTATTACAAGAAAATGAAAATCACAAAAAATAGTTTCATTAATGTTTTGTAGTCATTTTTAATCTTGAAAAAACCCAAAAATAGTTTCGTTTTAACGGTTATTCTTATTTTAATAGTTATTTTACTAAAGTAGAATTAATTAATAAATGAGATCGTATTTTAGTTTCGTTCGCAAGGAAAGAATAAAAATTTGGGCTCGAACAACCCACTTTTAGGCCTAATTTTTGGACCTAGCCCATAACAACCCAAGCCCAATACCCACTAAACTAACCCTAATACCCTTAAAACCATAAAACCCTAGTCTTTAAAAAGGCATCAGCCGTTTTTTATGAAGGTACCTAAGGACGAGAGTTGGGAAAATACACAAAAAATAATAGACTTTAGACTCTAAGATGCCTAAGGACCCAAGGCTGACCCATCTTCTTTATGGAAGCTTGAACAAAAAACCCTAGCGTGAGGAGAACAAGCCTAGCATCACCAGTCCACCACCACAGCTCGCTGGAGAAGCCCCATCGCCGTCGTAGCCCTCTTCACCTCCAAACCACAGCAGCCATCCACACCAACGACCCTTCTTCTCCATCCAAAAGAAGGGAACGACTGACCCCACTCACTAAACTCCAACGCCCATGTTGCCGCCCGGTAGCCAGCAACCAACCCACCAGCGATTCCGTCAACCCCAAAACCAACGACCCCTGCTCTTCTCCTTGACCTCACGCCAAACGACCACCCTCTATAGCCACCAGTGAAACAAAACAGCTAGTAAGTTTTATCAACTGAAGCTCGTTTAGCATCTCTTTCTGGCGAGTTTCGAGGTTGTCATTCAAGATCCGCTGAAGTTTTCGTCTCTGTTCCTGTTTAAATTCTGGTCATTGCCGGCGTCGAGGTTCCAATTCTTGGTTCGCTATTGTCGTTGTTGTCCCTATTTGTTTCTCAAAATCATGGATTGAGTATCTTTTCTTTTGGATCAATTTTAGTGCAAAAAAATAACAGAAGTTGAATTGGGTTCTACACTGAGGTCTCATCTTTACCTTGCTTTTCCATTTTTGGTAATATTACATTTTTATTTTTGTCTTTTTAGCATGATTATTTGATATTTTGATATGATAAATGTGTTTGATCATTTGTCTTTTGATTATTAGTTTGATACATCAAACTAGTAACGTTATTGGTTAAGATCGATTAGGAAATTGTCTGCTAAACATTACTTAATTTGGATTTAAATGAATGATTTAGAAAGAATAGTAATCAATGAATCTTAACGAAACAAGGATGCTTTAACTGTTGGGCCATAGGAGATTTGATCTTGAAGCATAGGAATAAGAAGTCACGGGCTGTTAGATACTAATTAAAAGTAAAACTCGGTTCAACATGTTTTATTTAGTTCTACTTTGTTTTATCACTTTAATCACTAGGGGCATGTTTTAGGCCGACCACAATTGGATAGGCAAGCTTTAGGTTTTTCATTAGTTTCGAGGCAAGAGGTCATTTCCTTAGTTAAATCTATCCGCGGAATGGCCCGCATAATTTGTATATATTTTATCTGGGGTATGCCCTGAAGTACTTGTATTTGGAGGCCTAAAGCGAACTTGTAGTACCTTTATTCTCGTTTCATTTTTATTTTTATTTTTATTTTATTAGGTGGGAATGACCTCGAACCTCTTTTGATTGCTCATTTTCTTTTTGTGTTTATTTTGACTCAATCTGAATATTCTTTAAAACCGACTTGATCAAGTATGCAACCATACTAGTTATGGGACTTGGGGAGTGCCTAACACCTTCTTCCCGAGTCAAATGAACCCCCTCACCCGAATCTCTGGTGTAGACTTAGTTTTGGAGTCCAAAGTGTTTAAAAGGAAAATCATTTTAAAACGGTGACCTGGCATACCGAAACCAATGTCAGGTGGCGAATCTGAGTTAATCCTTTTGAACACTATCTTTGTCACTTTCTAATTGAAAACCCTTTTGAGCTTTACAAAATCTCTTTTATATATTTTAAGAGGGTTAGTGAGGTTTTGAAAAAAGGGGTGTGATAAAGCAGAAGAACCCCAACATGTCATTCACATGATCATCAGCAGAGTCAACATTCCGCAGGGACCAATATTCAAACGCACCAAAATATCCATCACAAGGGAAACGCAAACTCGAGATTACTTACCGGAGGTCAGCCTCACATTCAGCGAGGAAGACATCGAGGCTTTATCTCAACCTCACAACGATGCACTGGTAATTTCTATCCTTTTAAATAAAGTTCAAGTTAAACGTGTTCTCGTGGATCCAGGTAGTTTGGTGAATATAATCAGGTCCAGGGTCGTGGAGAAGCTCGGGTTACTCGATCAAATCATACCGGCATCTCGGGTCTTGAATGGCTTTAACATGGCAAGTGAAACGACGAAGGGATAAATCATCCTCCCAGTCAATATGGACGGAACCATACAAGACACCAAATTTCATGTCATCGAAGGTGACATGAGATATAATGCTTTGCTAGGAAGGCCGTGAATCCATAGCATGAGAGCGGTACCATCGACCCTCCACCAAATGATGAAGTTCCCGATGAAGGATGGCATGAAGACAATGTATGGAGAGCAGCATGCAACCAAGAAGATGTTTGCAGTGCACAACTCAGCACCGGTGTCGACTCCATCCACATCGAAAAAGTCGAAGGACGAACAAGTGACCAAATAGCAATCACAACTCGTGCCCTCGGTTGAGCCCGAGGGACAAATGTCTGATGAACAGGTGGCCGAGATCGAAGAAGAAGATTTCCTCACCCCTTGAACTTTTGTCACCCCCAAAGAATCAGACGCAACGGAATCCACAATTGAAGAGCTCGAACAGGTCATATTGATCGAGCATCTTCCAGAACAAAAGGCATACCTGGGGACGGGGTCAACTCCCAAATACAGGAATAAACTCATTCAATTTCACATTGATAATATTGATTGCTTTGCTTGGTCCCATTTAGACATGATAGGAATCCCAACATAGATAACTACCCATCAACTAAGTGTCGATCCTAGGTTTAAACTGGTAAAGCAGAAGAGGAGACCTCAGTCCGAGGTAAAGCATGCATTTATCAAAGAAGAGGTATCCAAACTTCTCAAAATAGGATCCATTAGAGAAGTAAAATATCCCGAATGGCTAGCTAACGTAGTGGTATTACCTAAAAAAGGGATTAAACTTAGAATGTGTGTAGACTACAAGGATTTGAACAAAGCATGTCCTAAAGATTCTTTCCCACTACCCAACATCGATAGATTGATCGATGCTATGGCTGGCCATGAGATCTTTATCTTTCTCGATGCCTACTCCGAGTACAATCAGATTCAAATGAACTCAGAGGACTAGGAAGAGACTTCGTTCATCATGAGTATGGTACATATCGCTATAATGTAATGCCCTTCGGGCTAAAGAACGCAGGAGCCACATATCAATGCCTAGTTAATAAGATGTTTGAACATCAAATAGGCAGGTCCATGGAAGTTTATATTGATGACATGCTAGTTAAGTCCCTGCGTGTAGAGGACCATTTGACCCATTTGCAGGTAATGTTCGACATCCTAAGAAAGTACAACATGAAGCACAACTTTTGGAGTCGGCTTGGGCAAGTTTTGGGTTTCATGGTGTCAATGTATTGAGATCAATCCCGATAAAATCAAAGCCATCGAGGAAATTACCGTAGTGAACAATGTGAAAGCCATACAACGGCTAACCGGACAGATAGCTGCCCTAGGCCGATTTATATCGAGGTCATCAGATCAGAGCCATCATTTATTCTCTCTACTCAAGAAGAAGAACAACTTCACATGGACTCCGGAGTGCCAACAAGCCTTGTAAGAGTTAAAACGGTATCTCTCGAGCCCACCCCTGCTCCATACTCCGAAGGAGGATGAAATGCTCTACTTGTACTTGGCCATGTCTGAGGCGGTGGAAAGTGACGTGTTGGTTTGAGACGAGTAGGGTACGCAATTTCCTGTCTATTATGTGAGTCGGACCCTTGGTGATGCTGAAACCAGGTACCCACATTTGGAAAAGTTAGCTCTTGCATTAATAAGTGCATCTAGGAAATTAAAACCATATTTTCAAAGCCATCCTATATGTGTGTTGACTACATACCCACTTCAAAATATCTTGCATAAGCCCGAATTAGCAGGCAGATTGGCCAAATGGGCCATCGAACTTGGAGGGTATGATATTGAATATCAGCCTCGAACGACTATCAAGTCTCAAATTTTGGCAGACTTTATGGCCGACTTCGTTCCTGCTCTCGTACCCAAAGTAGAAAAGGAAATTTTGCTTAAAACGGGTATGTCATCGGGGGTATGGACCCTCTTCACAGACGGTGCCTTGAATGTGAAATGGTCCGGGCTCGGCATTGTCTTAAAACCACCTACGGGCGGTGCCATCAGGCAATCTATTAAAACTCCTAAATTGACTAACAATGAAGCCAAGTATGAGGCCATGATTGCAGGTCTTGAACTAGACAAGGGCCTCGGGGCAGAGGTCATCGAGGAAAAGTGTGACTCTCTTTTGGTAGTAAATCAAGTAAATGGGAGCTTCGAGGTTCAAGACGACCGAATGCAGAGGTACTTGGATAAACACCAAGTGACATTGCACCACTTCAAGGAGTGGACGCTGGATCATGTACCTCGAGAATAGAATAGCGAGTCCGATGCACTTGCAAACTTGGGATCATCAGTTGAAGAAGACGATATCGTACCGGGGACTTTCGTCCAACTACCGAAGTCGGTGGTCAAAGAAGGCCATGCAGAGATTAACTCTACAAGCTTAACGTGGGATTGGAGGAATAAGTACATCTATTATTTAAAACATGGGAAGCTCCCAGTGGTCCCAAAGGAGTCAAGAACACTCCGAGACAAAGCGGCTCGATTCTCGCTCGATGAAAATGGAACGTTATACAGAAGAACCTTCGATGGACCACTAGCAGTATGCTTCGGGCCCGGGGATACAAACTATGTGCTACGGGAAATCCACGAGGGCTCCTGTGGGAACTATTCTGGTGCATACTCTTTGGTTCGCAAGGTGATCAGAGCAGGATACTATTGGGATAGCATGGAAAAGGATACCAAGGAGTTTGTTCGGAAGTGTGATAAATGCCAGAGATTTGCACCAGTAATTCATCAACCCGGTGAACAAATCCACTCGATCCTATCCCCGTAGCCATTCATGAAATGGGGGATGGACATCGTCGGCCCCCTACCAACGGTGCCAGGTAAAGCTATATTCATTTTGTTTATGACTGACTACTTCTCAAAATGGGTTGAAGTGTAGGCCTTCGAGAAGGTAATAGAAAAAAAAGTCATCGATTTCATATGGGACCACATCATATGCCAGTTCCGGATACCTGCCAAAATAACATGTGACAACGGAAAATAGTTCATCTGCAGCAAAGTGACAAAATTCCTCGATGACCATAAAATCAAAAGGATCATATCAGCACCTTACCACCTGAGTGCAAATGGGCAGGCTGAGTCCACAAACAAAACTATTATTCGAAACATGAAGAAAAGGCTAGATGATGCAAAGGAGAAATGGAGAGAAATGTTGCCCTAGGTATTATGGGCATATCAGACAACATCGAAGTCAAGCACGAGGGAGACCCCATTTTCTTGGGTATATGGGTCCGAAGCTTTAATCCCAGTCGAAGTTGGGGAGCCTAGCGCAAGGTTTTAGTATCCACCGAAGGCTCAAATCACGACGCGGTGAACACTTTTCTCGAGCTACTATATAAAAAATGTGAGGCCGCGTTAATTCGAATGGCAGCGCAAAAACAAAGAATCAAAAGGTATTACAACAGAAGGACAAACCTTCGACATTTCAAAGTTGGGGACTTAGTTCTGAGGAAAGTCACCCTTAACACTCGAGACCCAAACGAAGGGAAGCTAGGTCTCAATTGGGAAGTACCATACCGTGTCCTTAGAGTCACAGGGAAAGGATCCTACAAACTCATCACAATGGAAATTGAGATACTACCAAATAATTGGAATATATCAATGCTCAAGCGATATTACTGCTGAGCTCGAAGACCTTGGGTTTGAAAGCATGTGTTACACTTTTTTTTCCTAAGATCGGGTTTTATCCCAAATGGGTTTTACCGGCGAGGTTTTTAACGAGGCAATACCTATGTGCTACCTGAGGGTCACTCAACAAGTATTCAAGGCTTCTTTTCATTCAACCTCGAATAACTAGGGGGCATCACCCTCGGAGGTTATAGCTTTTGCTGATACCCAATTTTCCCTCATATATTTTAAAATGTATATAAACACTTTCAAAATATTGTACATGCATTTACAAACATGCACAAGTATTTTTATAATTTTCTATCATTTTTTAAATGCCCTAAATCAATTTATTTTTGCATTTTAATTATATAAATATTCAATAAATATCCCTCATATTACTTTACAATGATTTAGTCATCTAAATTCATCATTTATGCTCATATGAGTGTTCAAATATTTCAATTGCATTTTTTTACAATTACATTTGTATTTTTAAGACTAAGTGCATATTTTACAATAATAGCTCATACATATGCATAGCTACATTATCTATACAAAAATAATTTTTATATATTTATAATGTTAAGTAATTATTTTAAATCATCTCTATGCATAAAAATTATTTTTATCATTTAATTAGCTATTTTTACAAATTATTTTATTAACTAATTGGGTATTTAACAAAGAGCCATTTTGTTAAGTTTAAATTCGGACCCCCAAGCCCAATTCCAATTAAACTTAGCCCAACTAAATCCAACGCTCCCCAACCCGGAACCAATCGTGGCCGTTAATCTCTGAGATCAACGATCCACATTACCCCTTTCCATTTTAATCCAAACGACCCCCTAACCCTAGTCATTTGTCACAACCCGCTACCCTTGAATCCCTATCTTCTCTCTTGTCTCTAAGACCACCCAAACCCTAGATGCACCGTCACCCCTAAACCTCTCAAACCCCTTCGTTCCCTGACCAAATATGGGGTTATTTGGGGTTTTGCTACTATATCTAACCTATTACTTCTGCTGGATGTTTGATTCCCGTTGCTTTCTGAGGGAACCTTTAAGAGGTTCGACTCAGAGTCGACCTGGGCTTTTGTTTCCTTAGGAACGCCACCTTGTGTTCATCAACGTTTGTGAGTATCGTTGGTTTTGTGGCTATGATTAGATTTTCATTTACCCCGCCCCTTTTCTCAAAACCCTCATATTTTCAACGGGGAATTTGTTCAGATATTTGTAGATCTGGAGTGATTTTGATTTTATCCAATAGTTTTCTTTTAAAATCCCTTGTTCTCTTTTTGTTAATTGATTTTAGTATCCCTCTAGATTAGGGTTTTGCTTCCTTGTTATTTGATATTTAGATCTCTTTGGATTAGAAAAGATTTCGAGTTCCTATAGCATTTTTCTTTAAAAATTTCCTGTTCTTCTATCATTGACTGATTTAAATGTTCTTCCAAACTAGGATTTCACTTCGCCTGTCTCTACGAAGCTTTTCTAAAAAAATTCCTATGTGTTTGATTATCTTTTTTCACAGATTCCTTCATGATTGTGTTCCAGTTTTATTTTGTTGACTATTTCATGGCTCGCTTCAATATTTGCCTGTTATTTTGGAGTAATTGATTGATTGCCTAAACTGTCTAGGGTTTGAAATTTTCTTTGTTTACTGAGGTGATTACTTCCTGTAATTTTGTCTACTTTCCTTATTTCTAGACTCTTAATTGGCGCTGCTTGCCTTAATTATTCCTATTAAGCTTAATTTATGGGCTAACTACCTTACTAATCCTAAGTCGGTCTCTATTTACTTGTGTTACCTTATTTGTATGACCAATTGCCCTGTTACTTGCCGGATTTTTGGTGTGCTAACTCTAATTGGCTATCAGACCTATCACTTATCTTATTTAGACCTCAATTCCGAGTTATTCTTGGATATAATTAGATAATTTTTTGCCTATTGATCGGCCTTGTCATGCCTAATTGATTGACTGATTATTTTCTTTACCTTATTTGCAAACCTTTAAACTACTTTACCTTATTTAATCTACTCTACTCAATGCTATATAAGCCTCACTCCTTTTCTTTAACACACACAACCATAGAAATATACACAAAGTTCTTGCTCTTATCCTTGATCACAATCTTCCTACTTTTTGTTTGTTGCACTGTCTGGCCGGCTGGAAGCCAAGGCTAGACCTTTGGACTCTATTTGCTTCACTTTTCTATTGCTATCTTTTAACTGGTATGCCTCCACTTCTGCTATCAAATTCAAACTTCTATGTGATCAAATCTGTGTGTTTCTTGTAATTAGCATGTCTTTTTCTGTTTAATTAAACCTATGTGTTCCTTGTTATCAGCATGTCTACTTTTACCTCATTAGATCCCTGTGATTTATGTTTATTGTTCCTAATCAGCATGTTTACTGCTATTCAATTAAACCTATGTGTTTCCTTGTAATCAGTATGTCTACCTCTGTTTAACTTATGTGTTTCCATGTAATCAGCATGTCTACCTCTGTTTAACCTATGTGTTTCCTACTTTAAACATTTTTACATGTTTTCTTATATGTAAATTAGACCTATGTCTATTTGTTTCTCAACTGGCATGTTTCCTACCCTATTTTAAGTGTTCATCCCCTAACAGACTAATAATTTCCATGCTCCCAATCCTTGCTACCCCTTTGTATATGACTGTCTGATTGGTAATCTGACCCCATGTAACGACCCAGCCGGTCGTTTCATGAGTTACCACTCTGTTTCCCCCATTTTTGCTTCTTATTACCTTGTTCAGCTGCATTTTGTGTTACTGGGTTGGTTGGCTCAGGTTCGGAGAGGTTTTGGTAAGGTTTGAGACACTTGGTCTCTTTTGAGTAAGCTTAAGTTAGAAAAGTCAACCGGATATTGACTTATGTGTTAAAGGGCTCGGATGTGAGTTCCAATGGTTCAGATAGCTTTGGTAGGTAATTTGGCACTTAGGAGCATGATCGTAATGTGTTTTGGAGGTTCGGAGTAGAATTAGGCTTGAATTGGCGAAATTAGAATTTTGGCGTTTTCCGGTTGATAGGTGAGATTTTGATATAGGGGTTGGAATGGAATTTTGGGAGTTGCAGTAGGTCCGTTGTGTCATTTGGGATGTGTGTACAAAATTTCAGGTCATTCGGACGTGGTTTGATAGACCTTTTGATCGAAAGCGGAATTTAGAAGATTTTGGAATTCTGAGGCTTGAATCCTATGCAAATTTGGTGTTTCTATATTGTTTTGAGAATTCCGAAGGTTGGAACACGTTTGAATGATGTTATGGATATGTTGGCATGTTTGGTTGAGGTCCCGAGGGCCTCGGGTGAGTTTCAGGTAGTTAAACGGATCATATCAAGTTGTGGAAAGTTGCAGAAAACTACCGTGTGTATTGCAGACCAGTTGTTCTTCGCGTTCGCAAGTGGACACTCACGTTCGCAAAGGTTTAGGATGGGAGGCTGTGAAGTTGGCCTTCACATTGGCGAAGGAGGTCCCACGATCGCGAAGGGTGAGCTCATTGGTCATCGCGTTCGCAAGGGTGATGCCGCATCCGCGAAGGGTTGAATTGCTGAGGCATCGCGTTCGCGAGGGGTTGTCGCGTTCGCGTAAGAGGAATTTTGGTCAACTTAAGTTTTTTCTTCGCGAACGCGAGGCTTTGACCGCGTTCGCGAAGAAGGAATTGAAACAGCTGGGCAGAATGTTTAAAAGGCCTATTCAGCGATTTTGAGCATAAGTTCCTCCATTTTGTTTGGGCGATTTTGAAGCTTTTTGAAGAGGATTGAAGAGGGAATCAAGGGGGAACACTTGGAGGTAAGATTTATGGACTTAATACTCAATCCTAATGTTTCTACCTAATTAATCATGGAAATTGTTGAATTTAAGCCTAAATGTTAAAGAACTAGGGCATGTAATTGGAGACCTAAAATTAGGGATTTGAGGGATCATTTGTGGTTGGATTTTGGTGATTTTGATATGAATGAACTCGGGAAGTGATAAGAAGTCTATTGATGTAATTTTTATCGGATTCCAAGACGTGGGACCTAGGGGGTCGGGTTTGGCCAATTTCGGGATTTGTGTTGTAATTTGATTTCTTTCGAGTGGGCTTTGTTCCCTTAGCATATTTTGATGGTTTTGCACTGATTTTGGTTAGATTTGGAGCATCCAGAGGCTGATTCGAGAGGCAAGGGCATCGCAGACTAGAGTTCGGACCAGATAGAGATGAGTAATGACTGTAAATGTTGTCCTGAGGGTATGACACCCCGAACTTCACATCGTTGTGCTATATTGCACACGTTAGATGACGAGCGTGGGGCCGCGCACCATTGGGGATTGTGACTTAGTCCATTTTGAATGACTGTTTTACCGTGTATTTGACTGAAAACTATTTGCTATCATCATGTTTTGGGTCGAATGTCATATTTGGGCTTCGTGCCAACTGTTTTGGACCCTTAGAGGATTTTTATTGCTATTTCCTCACTATTTTGATTTTATATTTGTACTCAGTCATGCTATACTCTACTATTTTTATAACTCAGCCATGTTTACTCTCTTTTAACACCTGAAATGATATTTTGGGTTGAGCATCACTTTTTACTATGCCCGAGTGGCTTTTTAGAGATTTCTGACTAAGTAGGGCCGAGGGCCATGTTGATACCCAAATTTTCCCTATATATTTTTCAATATACAAAATACCTTCAAAATAACATATATATATATATATATATATATATATATATATATATATATATATATATATATATATATATATATATGCATATCCAAATGTTTTATTATTTTTTCATAATTTTTAAAGGTTTTTAAATCAATTTATTTCCCCTTTTATCCATAAAAACCCCAATAATTATTTCCAAAATTATTATTTTGGTAATTCATTTGTTGGAGTTTTATATTTATGCTAAAATATAGCTAAGGTAATTTTTGCATATTTTTACAAATTTATTTAGTATTTTTTAAGCTAAATTGCATATAATTGCAATATTAACCTCTTTTAAGATTTAATTACGTTTATATTCATAAAATTTAAGTCCTGTATTTTAAATTGATAATTATATGTTATAAATCATTTTAGTGCTTTCAATTTGTTTCCAGAAATTAATTTACTATTTTTTATAATTTTAAAAGAGAAAATTGGCTATTTAAATAATAGCCCAATTGCATTTCAATTGTAGCCTAAATCTGACCCCAATTTAAACCTAATTTCCCGAACAAATTTCAATTAAACACGACCCCAACCTAATTAAACCAACCTAAACCCGGTTTCCCCACCTACCCTTTTAAATCTAGGCCGTTGATCATTTAGATCAATGGCCAACGTTCCCTCTTACCTTTTTTAACCTTAAACGACCCCTTACCCTACATCCTTCTTCACCAAACGCCGCCCTTGAATTCCCTTTCCCTCTCAATTCTCTCTGAAACCATCATGAACCCTAGCCGCCGCCATCTAATCCCAGCCTAAACCCTGCCTAATCCATGGTCTCCCATGGACATTGGAGATGTGTAGCGGCCTCCTATGTCTCCTGCATGTCTGTTTCTGTTATTTCATGGCCAGACCTCGAGGGAATCTGGTCCAGTCCTTTCTCGACTTCTGTTCAAGGCCTTTCTCCGGTCATCCATTACCTTTCTCCGGCCAGCCATGGCCATTCGAGTCAGATCCTTGACTCTCCTGGTTAGATAGGTAAATTTCAAGATCTTTCTCACCTTTTTTCGGTCTTTCGAAACCCTAATCTTTAAGATCTTTTGGTTTTCTTTCAGATATGCCATAGATCTGTACTTACTATGAATTTCTTAAGTGTTTTATTGAAGGTTCTTCAACTTTTCTTTTAAAACGACTCTTCATTTTTTCAATGATTAGGGTTTTCCTTTAAGTTATTCCAAAAGATCTCTTCTTTGATTTTAATGTGTTTGTGATTTTGCTATGTTTTGCTCATGTTGTTCTTCTATCTGAGTCAACATGTTGAAAACCCTAATTCCTTTTTGATCTCATTCGAGTTCTGAAACTGTTTGCTTAAATATGTGCTTGTTCGATTAAGTTCTCCATTCTTGCTTGACTTATCTAATTCCAAGTTTTACCATCTTTTTAAACTTGATTATTGTGGAAAATCCTAGGTATTTTGGTCTGAAATTGCTTGTTTTAATGTATACGTGACTCGATTAAAAGTTTCTTGTTTCAAACTCTCTTTTCTTTATGTGGCTTATCTGATTCTGAGTTTTACTATCTTTTAACTCGACTATTGGTGAAACCCTAATTTCTTAAAAGGATTTCCTCACTTAATACTGTGAGACCTTTATTTGGTTTCTGATTCTCTTTACATGTTGCTACGTTTTCTTCACTGTTGATTCTATACTTGACTACTATGCTTCGAATATCTTTCTTACTACTGAATCCTAACTTATTTCTGCTAATATTGTATGTTGTTTGTTTTGCCAATGTGTTTGGCCTCGCATGTCTGATACTTTTGTTCACTCTATTTATATACTGAAGTGCAGAATCGTGTTTCTTCCTTGATTGATCTTGATCCGGTGACTGATTGCAAAAGCTTTTCTTTTGTGACCCCTAATTTCACTCGCCTGTTTAAAATTAATTGATTCCTTTTCCTTTACTGTGATGTTTTACCTTGCTTAATCTTTTCCAAAATAAGCATATCTTTATACTTGGACTTGATTGTTTACTTCATGTTTTTACTGCCCCTTTTATGGCAATAATCAATCTGCCCCAAAACTGATTTTCTTTCCTTAATTAGAACTGTCGCTACCCGTTAAACAGTGATTCCTTAATTAAAGGGAATCACTTGTGGTAATTGATTCAAACTTGTGATTGTTTCTATGTTTGTATTAAGACTTTACTTATTACCTTATTCTTCACCTATTTTCAAAACTATAAATACCCACCCTCTTCTCTTTAAAAGACACGAACCATATGAGTTCAGAACACATACTTCACTCAAACTCTCTCTTTTCTCTACTACTACTTGTGCTACTGCTTTGTCTAGCCGGCTGAAAGCCAAGGCTAGGCTGTGGAAATTTGCTTACTTTTCCTTTCTGCACTTTTCTTCTTACTTGTATGTCCTAGTTAATCTTCAAGCATAAACAACATCATGTTTCTTTAGCTGTTTCAGTTTCCTTCACTCTTGCCGGCTTCTCGTTTAAGCAATCAAGTTACATTACTAAGCATGTTGTAATATGCTCCCTCCCCTTCTAAATTAATGTTTTCCCTTATATATGTACTCTGTCAGTAATTTGTTATGTTATTTGCTGACTTATGAATCCTAAACCCCCATATCCTCCTATGTATTTGTGTTCTCTAGCTGGTTTGTGGGCATGCCAGCATCATCTATTGCTGTGCATGCCCAAACCTGATCCTTCCTGGGGTCATATGCTTCATGCAATGTATTCCTAAAAACCCTGACTCCTTTTGTGCAATTACTGATTCTGTGTAGTTTAAGTTTTACTACTTTTGTTTTCAAATCACCCTTACCCCTTACTATTCTCAACCCAGTTTTAAATAAATCTCTGTTTCTGCACTTCCACTATACTCTTAGAACCTAGGTTCTGCCCCTCTTGTGTAAACCTTGCCTTGGGACCCTTGAGCTCCCTCTGAACTTGGACACATAAGGGCTGGCCCTTCCACACTGCACTCATCTCTATTTGGTTATGCAAACTTGGGTGTAAGCACTGACCTGGGTCCCTTGAGACCCTTAGGGAACTTTGACATGCCCAGGTCTGAGAAAGGCTTTGGAACAAGTGGCATTTGAGGTGGTTTATCCCATAACTCAGAGAGGAAGTCAGAATTAGGCTTCCTATGGTTGTAACTTCTTATGTTACACTTTTCTGATGTAATTTAGTATTTGGTCTGTAATGATTTGTAACAAATATTGAGGTTGGCTAGTGAAGAGTGATGGGGTAATTATGCATGTTTTAGCTATTAGGAGGGTAGATAACATGTCTATAGGATCTGTTTAATAAATTTTGCATGTTTCACTTCCACACTTAGATACCATGCATATATGATCTAAATGGCTATAATCAGACATCATGTCTATAAAACTAAAATCAGTATTTTTAATAGAAATCATGCCTGTAGGAATTTCGCTTTAATCAAATAAATCCTGCCTACTTCACTGCATGCTCAATTAGATACCATGCCTATAGGACCAAAATTAGCTTTTAATACGTAGATACCATGTCTATAGGAATTAAAATCAGCAATAATAGAGAGCATGTCTATAGGATTTGAGACCATTTTAGTGTAAAATCAGTTCGACTCGTACTGGGTCAGTTTAAACAACCTACTCCTTTTATTAATACGGTTTAGATATCATGCCTATAGGATCCAAATCGCCTGTTTAAATTAACCACTGCTTTGTTGTATTCCTAATTAGTAATAGACATCATGCTTATAGGACATCACCAATAGGCAAGCCTTAGGTAATAACGATAAAACTAGATTCGCCTTTGTTTAATTAGCAACTGCTACAACCAGCAGGCATGCCTGATTCGGACTTCTTATCTGAGTTATTTAATAAATTGGTCTGCTTCAACAATTAAAACACCCCTGCCTTATTACTTTAAATTCTGACCCTAACTATGTTTAAGTCATTCTATTTATGTGCATTGCTTGCAGAGGTATACATGATCCTCTTATTGTTTATATGTTTTCCCCCTAATATGCAGTCCTACGTGTTTTGTGTGTCGCCTGAGCCTTTTTACCTTTAAAACCCAAGGGTCAGCCTAAAATCCTCCTCTTATAGGAATAGTTGTCCTAAATTCCTCCGGAACTGATAGGAATGAGACGAGTAATATCATGCAATAGAGGTCGAGACCAATCCACGCTCTAATACCTTAACGGGGTGGGAAGGGTAGATATGGATATGATGACCGGTGCGCTAATACCACGCGTATCCCCTCTTTTGAGGAGTGTCATACCGAGTATCGCATTGATGTGATCCATATTATAAATGAACCTAGGACCCCCCCCCCCTTCTTTTATATTCTCAAGTATTTGTAGAACTATAACTCATTTTTTTCAATTGCCTTTTAATTGTTTTTTCAAACTCTTATGTGTTCAAACTCAAATCCCCTACTACTTGAGCCTATACTTGTCTATATGCTAATTGTACAAAATTCACAAAACTATCTGGCCGGGAACCACACTAGTAGATCCTGAGGGGTGCCTAATACCTTCCCCTTGGGATAATTTCAAGTCCTTACCCTCTCTCTGGTTATCAAACAAACTTAGAAATGAACCCTATAGGTATCCTAGTGCACCTTAAATCATTAGGTGGTGACTCTTCAAATGCAAAACCCAGTTCCCAAAAGGAATGAGTTGTCCTATACCCAAAAATGTCATAAACCCGATTTTCCGATGCGAAGAGGGAAAAAGGGGGCGCGACAGGCCTGTGTTGTGAGGATTATTATTATGGGATCGGGCTGCACGCCGCAGGAGTGTTGTACTGATTATGATTATAAGGTCGAGGGCCTGAGTTGTACGCCACGAGGTGGCTTGATATGAGGCCGAGAGCCTATTGATTATGCCACGAGATGGCTTGATATTGTGCTTGGGCCGTAAGGGGCCCCTCCCGGAGTCTGTACACCCCCAGTGAGTGTAGACATGTAATTTTTGACCCTCCCCAAAATTTTACTCATTTTATCTCTTAGATATTTAATTTAGGCCTAATATCGCTATTTTACCTAGTTGTAACTATTTTACTTT
This sequence comes from Nicotiana tabacum, assembly GCF_000715075.1. NCBI lineage: Eukaryota > Viridiplantae > Streptophyta > Magnoliopsida > Solanales > Solanaceae > Nicotiana > Nicotiana tabacum. The sequence continues at coordinate 68,331,098 of NC_134086.1, read as the reverse complement.
ATTTTAAGAACAAAAATTAAAAATTACAAAAATAGTCCATATTTCTCTACTTAATTCATGTATTAGATATTTTTAGAAGGATATGTTACTTTGAACCTATTTTATTTTTATATAATCTTTGAAAATACCAAAAATAGTTTCAACATTAGTTCTTAGTTTTCATTTTTAATAATAATAAATTATTAAAATCAATTAAGATTTTTTATATTTTTATAGGTATTTAAATTGAATTTTTAACCTTTTCTTGGCCCAATTATATAGAATTTTAAGCCCAAATATGAAGCCCAAGACACCCCATCAGCTCCCTTCTTCTTCTTCATAAGCAAGACTAAAAGAAAACCCTAGCTACTTCATCTTCTTCTCAACCTTGGAACAAAACAGAAACCTAACGCCCACTACAACCCTAAGACACAAGACCAGCACCGTTGGACAGACCCCAAAAAATCGGCGACCCATCTTCTTCGACGAGCCATCAATAGCCATGCCACTACCAACCTTAACGGAGCCTCCGCCATCACTCCACTGAAATCAATTCCGTCGTCGTTGCCTCCACTACGACTCCATATGCAGCAGCGCTCTTCATCACCCGCCACCATCTCTAAAATCGCTGGAGCCTCTGCTCTTTCTTCTCCCTTTCACGAAAAAAACCGGTCATCACCTAGCTGCAGACACATGCACAGACATGAGGAATCAATTCTGCTCATCCAAAACAACGGTGAGAGCACTTTGATGCTGAAGGTCAATGTTTCACCTGCAACCAGAACTTATGATAATATTCAAATACCAAGACATGATGTCAAGCAGATCAATATCTCGTCAAAAATTGAAGTGAATTCATCATTGTTTGTTTTGATTTCCAGCTTCTCCATCTCGGATTTTTTGTGTTCTTCGCCAAACATTGGGCAAACTTCTTCGGTTTTTAAGCAAAAGAAGTCGAGTCAGTTGAAGTGTTTCGCTAGAGGTTCTGGCCGCCAGTTCTATTTGTCTGCCACGAGATTCAATACATTTGGTTGATTTTCTAAAGAAATTTTCAACAGTTTCGAAAGGTCTGCTCTCATCTTACTTTTGTTGATTGATATTGCAGTAGTTTAGTGTGAAATTGCTTATTATTGATTCTATTGAGTTCATGCTAGATGAAAAATGTGAAAATGCTTGTGTTTGTTTGTTTGAGTTACCCAATTGAAATTGTGGAGCTAGTTATCCCCTTGTAATCTTTTGCATCGTCACATTAAACACTGGAAATCAAGGTTAATCAAGAAATGTAACTGTTTGTTGGGACGAGGGATTTGGGTATTAAAATGAAAGAAGATTTGAGCTTAAATTATTGCCTTTATTATTTCCTTTGTCCGCTAGGAGCATGCTTATGCCGACAATACTCGGGTAGGCAAGCCTTAGGATTTTGTTAGTTTCGAGGCAAGAGGTCGTTCCCTAGTTAAATTTATCCGGGGAATGCCTCGAAGAATTTGTATATATTTTATATGAGGTATGCCCCGAAGTACATATAAATAAAGGCCAGAGATTGGATGACGTGAGGAAGCATAGAATAAAACTTTAATATTTTCTTTTATTTATTTTTATCTTTTTAGGTGGGGACGACCTCTAGCCTCTTGTGTGTTTATTTTGTTTTTGTGTTTTTACCTCAATTGAATATTTTAAAATCCAACTTGATCATGTATGCAACCGTACTAGTTACGGGACTCGGAGAATGCCTAACACCTTCTCCCCGAGTCAAATGAACACCCTTACCCAAATCTCTAGTGTAGATTTAGTTTTGGAGTCCAAAGTGTTTTAAAAGGAAAATCATTTTAAAAATAGCGACCTGGCACACCGAAACCAATGTCAGGTGGCGACTTTGAGTTATTTCCTTTTGAACACAATTTTTTCACCTTTTTAATTAAAAACTCTTTTGAGCTTTACAAATCTTTTTATTTATATAAGATGGTTAAGTGAGGTTTATTAAAAAAGGGGTGTGACATCTCTAGCGACTTTGCTGAGGAACTTGCAGGTTCGAGCTGGTACTTGATCTTGTTGGCTTTTAGGATATTCGGTTGAGGTGTTTGTTTTCTTTATTTGCTTTGTTTATTTGCTTTGTTTGTCTTATTTCGTTGTTTTTTGTTTATTGCTTTTCTTAGTGTTACTGCTTTATAAACTGTCATCATTTGCATAACCATGGGTCTTCTTTCTGCAACAAGTCTCGGAGTATGCGTCGCATGCACGAACTCTTTGTTGAGTCACCCTTAATTTAGGAGGGGGGACGTCGGACGTATGGAGTGGGTGGAAAGCTTGAGCAGCCACCATCGACCATAGGCTCCCCTGAATTGACTTGTTAGTGAACCCCTAACTTAGGTTAGCCTTTAGGTCATTTTTATTTGCATCATGTCATTTAGATCTAGCAGGGCTCGGTCCCAGGTATCCTATCCCTTTGTAGGAAGCCTATCCAAATTTTGTCAAAAATGGGCCCGTGGCCCAAAAAGACATTCAATCATCCCTATGTGATACATGTTGCACCTTTGAGGTAAAAAGGTCATTTGACGGACCGATGCTTGGGAAAGAAGGGTGAAAAATGAAGCAAGTAGGGCCCAGTTATATTTTTCTTTCACAACCTTTTCAAAAAAAATCAAAAAAATGAAAATTAAAAATCGAAAAAGATTTTACACTTTCCCATCATTTTTCAAAAAAAAAAACAAAAATGAAAAATCTAAAAAGATTTTGCATTTTCCCCTCATTTTCCAAAAAATCAAAAAATGAAAATCCAAAAAGATTTTACATTTTCCATCATTTTTCAAAAAGATAAAAAAAAAATATTTTTCCCAAATTAGTGTCATTTTTTAAGCTTTCTCCCATATCCAATCTTCCCGAACTACGCATACTTGATTCTCGTCTTTCGAGCGGGATACGTAGGCAGCCCACATAGGGTCTGATCTTCTTAGTGAGTCTTAGGTTCTTGCTTTGCGCAGTCTTAGCCAAATTTTGCATGTCTGTCCACTTTTGGCCATATCGGCCTTATTGCAAAATAGGTCTATTTTGCGAAATGGTTATTGAACCGTGTCTGGAAAGTCTAGAATCCACAATTAGCTGTCTCCTCTTTGTGTGAGGTCCATTCCTGTTGAATTTGCATGCTTAACCATTTTTGGCCACATGTTTCTGCAAAATGGGGTCATTTTTGCAAAGTAACTTTAGAGGTTATTCTTTGATGTTTAGGGCCATATAAGGTGTTTCCTTATTGAGTTTTGCATTTTCAGTCACTTTTGGCTACCGTAAGCCTTTTTGCAAAAAATAGCCTTAATCATGTCTTGCATGTGTCCAATAAAAGGTGTCATGACGTTACATGTGTCTTGAGTCACTAACTCTATTTGATCTTATTTTTCTCATTCAGGTATGGAGCAATTTGCTAGAGTTTGAGCATGACAAATACCCCAGGACCATTTTAGTCAAGACCATTGCATGCACGAGCTGCTTGAGGAAACTTTTATGTTTTGAGTCTGTCGTTTATGTTGTCTTTTAATTATAGTCTTGTACAGTAGCATCGAGTCTGTCAGTCTAGTTAAGATTGTCGAGTCTTTCATTATCGTACTATCTATTTTGTATTTGAAAAACCAATATATGAAAAATCCAAAAAGATTTTTATTTTTAGTTTATTCGTCCATTACTTTTTCCATAACTACACTTGATTTGATTCATGAGGGGCATTATACGTAGACAACCTACATAGGGTTCGATCGAATCATTAAAATAAAAGAAAAAGAAAAAGAAAAAAAAAGAAAAGAAAGAAAAAGAATGAAGTTGTGGGACGTGAGAAATGGGAGGAAAGAAAAGAGCGATAATCAGAAAGAAAAGGGGGGGAAAGAAATGAAAAACCAAGCGGTGTTAGAAAGGAAAATGAAGAAGGAAATGGGGCAAGCAGTGTGAAATTGGGATGATGCCATATGACCTTCGTACCCTCAAAGCCATTCTAGAACCGTTAACTGTGACTAGGGGGCATTGCACACAATGTAATATTTCTATCTGATAAATGCTCTAATGCTAACATGTTGGCTTTGTTTTGCTCCTCTTTGTTACTTTCATTGTTATCATAACAGAGGGTGGTTAGTTTGTGGCACTTTGGCGATTCGCCCATACAACACAAGGTCAAAGAGCAAGGTAGCCATGGCTAGCAAAGAAACAGACACTGGGGTTGTAGACCCACCAAGGGAGATTGTAGAATCAGAATCGGAACTGAAAGAGGAGGTCCGAAGGTTGAAATATCAGATGGCGGAAATGTATCAGGCCTGGTTTAAGGGACCTCCTCCACCTTCACTCCCCATTAACTACACCGAAAACCCTGCAACTATCTCGCCACTATCACAAGCCCAGGTTCCCACTACTGTCGACCTTTCCCCTCAACATGCACCGGGCATTACCCCTTACCACAATTACCCTGGCACTTCCTCCCAAATTTTTCATGCTCCACCAGCCAAAACAACCTCATACCCTGCTCCGACATCTGCTCCTATTTTTGTAGCTCCTCCACCAGCTACTCTTCCTCGATCCTCTAGCGAGACTTGGTTCAAATAAAACGAACAAGTTGCTCGGGTCAGTTCTCCGATTGATAGAAAATATGTTGATAAGCCCCGCCAACAACATGATCCAGTGGGCATTCCTGCTAAACGCTTTCAGCCTCAATACCGACCCCATGAATATCCTCGTACTCCAGATAATCCTCACCAATGCTACTTTCCTCCACAAAATCCTCGAAGTCTTACCTTACCTCCCCAGTACTCTATCCACAATACACCGCCATATGCTCCACACTCACAAAACCCGCAACGTCTTGCACCAGCTCCACAAATGTCTTACCCACCTCAACAAGCGTATCAACCCCCTACCCGAAAGAGGTTCCAACCAAGGCCGGAGTACAAAATGAGAAGGCAGCAGCAAAGAGAAAAGTCTTTCACTCCAATCGGAGAATCCTACACAAGCTTGTTTGAAAAGTTAAAATAGTCTGGCCTGATTGAGCCGCTCATCGGCTATACTCCGGACCCATATGCAAAAGGTTTTGATCCTACTGTACGGTGCATGTACCACTCTAATGTCCAAGGGCATATCATTGAAGATTGTCATGCTTTGAAAAGGGAGATAGAAAGAATGATTCAAGAAGGGATAATTGTGGTCCAGGATAGTGACACCCGGAACATTGCACAGAATCCTTTACCTGCACTTGATGATGCACACTTTGTGGGAAAGATGCATGGTGACAGGGAGTATAAAAATCCTCTTGGGAACTTGCTGACTGAAGTTAATGATAATGACTGAAGCTTGGTAATTGGAAAGACACTCATTTCTTGGCTAGCCAGGGAGGAGTTTTGGTGGTTTATTTTGTTGTCATTTCTATTTATCCGGGTTATTTCAGGGTTGTAATCCAAACATTGTCTTGTGGTTCAAATACTTCTTCTTTTTTCCTAGTTCGTTTTATTGCAGTAACTCGTTTAGTGTTATCTAGGATTGTTCTAGGATTGTAACCCATGTCTATTTTGCTTGTTTTGTTCAAACCCTGTTCACTATCAGTCTAATGCAATCTCCTGTTTTCTGTCGGTTTTTGTTTAGGTCATTTTTCCTTTTATAGTTCTTTTCATGCCGACTCTAGCGACATGACATGCACATATAATTCTCAGTCTGGTCTTGAAAGTTAGTTTAATCATGCAGCAATGACATAGTTTTGAACATGATAAAAGAGGCATTTGAGGAAACAAGTAGAGATTCTCGCATTCTGAGATGACCTGAAGCTTAAATTGAGTGAAATTGAGACAGTTGGTCTGGAAAATCAAGAGGCTGATGAGAGCATACAACAAGGAAATATTTCCTTAAGCTGTTTGATGTATATCAGACAGTGTTGAATGCATTCTTCCACATCAAAATAAGGTTGAGCCAATCTGCTTCAAACTAGCAAGGGTCATTCATTGGGACAAAGGTATTGCCAATTTGCACTTTTTGTTTGTGTTGATGCCATCAATAGATACTATGTACGATTTGTTTGCTTATCTTCAATTGCATGTTTGTACTTGGATTTTTTAAGTTTGGTATGACGAAGGCATTTTATTCTACTACCCAAATACCTTTATCCTTTGCTACCCATTTTGAGCCCTAATTTTGTTTCATACCCCTCTTTTGGAATCAGAAATAGAGCTAGGAACTAGAAAAGGAAAAGAAAAGAGGAAAATAAGAAAAAAAGGAAGAAAAATAAAAAAAAATAGAAAAAAAAAGAAAAAAAAGAAAAAAGAGGAAAAGAGAAAAAGGAAAGAAAAAAGAAAAAAACCCAACTTTGTGTTTGAACTACGTTCGACCTGATTCTTATCACCACAAGATACGTAGGCAACCTTACGGTTCGGTCACACAAAATAAAATATTTCATAATCCCCAGAAGTCAAGACTGGGCCAGATTTTATTAGAAATCTCGTAAAAAACAGCAAAAAGCAAAAAAAAATCCCCAAACTCCAAGAAACTTGGGCAGAAGTTTTAATTTTGCCAAAAGGCCTGATTCCAAAAGTTGTAATTTTGAACCCTTTTCATCTTAAATTATTTTGACCCTTCATACCATCATTTCTTTCCAACCCTGTCCAAAAGCCTACATTACGGTCCAAAGAAAGACTTTCTGACCAATCTTTGAGGATGTCAAATCAAGTGTGTGGTAAAAGTATGATCTTCCTGCATCATGGGTAATACCTTTGTTCTCAGCACAATGAGAGAAAAATGATAAAATGAGAGAGTCTTATCGGTGAAAACCCTCATGGGCACCGTAAGGCGACGGTGAGTTGAGAAAAGAGCAAAATGAGAGAGGCTTGATGGTGAAAACCCTTCAGGGTACTACAAGTCGACCGAGGATTGTGGATCAAATGGGACAATTGGAGTGTTGAAGCCCAGTTTCACAACTTAGAGTCACAACAAGAGTTGAACATTAGACTTGCTTAACAGATTAGGTCACTTTAATCCAAAATGCATGTCACAGTCATTAGAGTTGGTATCTACACCTAACGAGTTTCTACTCGGTGATTTTCTTGTTAGATGTCATCTCTTTCTGTTGTCCCCTTAACTTTGTTCTTCTTGCTTTGTTTAAGTTCCCTGGAGTCTGTTTTGTTAGAACAAGTAAAGAAATGACTTCAAAATCTACTACCGGCTTTCCAATTGCACAAAGCGGAGTCTGGCTAGAACATCAAAGTGGCATAAGTTGGGAAAGAACGGTATGCATACTGAGTTGGTAACAATCAACATACTTTGGGATTCATGTGAAATGCAAAGGTTTGATAAATGTCAATTCACGAGCAAAATGCAACAGATAAAGGATATTGGGATCGAATGGAGCAGAGGTGTTTTCTGTGATAAGGGTTGAAAGAAAATGGGTAGTCGATAACAGTCAAGGTCGTCCAAGTTGAAATCAAAGTTATTTTGGCAAGTGTAGAAGCAGTTGTTCTCAAGGTCAAGGCCACAAACTAACCACCATGTTTTCAAACTAACAAAATTTTATTCTTCTAAAATAGCGGCAAGAAAATTTGTCAATCCACAGGGACCCTCCCATGAAGAAGGCATGGCTCAGGGGCAAGAAATTCGGTTCAGAATCCTCTAAGAAGAGAGTATGGCTCAGGTAAGTTCATTCTCGTCTTTTCAGGACCCTCTTGGATAATAGGATTTAGCTTTAAATTTTCAGGACCCTCCTGGATAATGAGACTTAATTTTAAGTTTTCAGGACCCTCCTGGATAATGGGGTTTAGTTTTAAGTTTTCAGGACCCTCTTGGATAATGGGACTTAATTTTAAATTTTCAGGACCCTCCTGGATAATGGGACTTAATTTTAAGTTTTCAGGACCCTCCTGGAAAATGGGACTTAATTTTAAGTTTTCAGGACCCTCCTGGATAATGGGACTTAATTTTAAGTTTTCAGGACCCTCCTGGATAATGGGATTTAGTTTTAAGTTTTCAGGACCCTCCTGGATAATGGGATTTAGTTTTAAGTTTTCAGGACCCTCCTGGATAATGGGATTTAATTTTAAGTTTTCAGGACCCTCCTGGATAATGGGACTTAATTTTAAGTTTTCAGGACCCTCTTGGATAATGGGATTTAGTTTTAAATTTTCAGGACCCTCCTGGATAATGGGATTTAGTTTTAAGTTTTCAGGACCCTCCTGGATAATGGGATTTAATTTTAAGTTTTCAGGACCCTCCTGGATAATGGGACTTAATTTTAAGTTTTCAGGACCCTCCAAGATAATGGGACTTAATTTTAAGTTTTCAGGACCCTCCTGGATAATGGGATTTAGTTTTAAGTTTTCAGGACCCTCCTGGATAATGGGATTTAGTTTTAAGTTTTCAGGACCCTCCTGGATAATGGGATTTAATTTTAAGTTTTCAGGACCCTCCTGGATAATGGGACTTAATTTTAAGTTTTCAGGACCCTCTTGGATAATGGGATTTAGTTTTAAATTTTCAGGACCCTCCTGGATAATGAGATTTAATTTCAAGTTCAGAACCCTCCTGGATAATGGGATTTAATTTTAAAAGTTCTCAGGACCCTCCTGGAGAATGGGACTTAGTTAAATTTAAAAGCCTTCATAGATAACAAGATTTAGCGTAAGTTCTACCTTTAGGAAATATAATTTAGCTTTAAAGTTGTCACTCTTAAGATGAGATTTAATTTAAAGTTTTCTGGTCCCTCTTGGATAATGGGATTTAGCTTTTAAATTCTTAGAGCTCTTTTAGATAACATGATTCGATTAACACTCACAGATGTGCCCAGATACCAAACTGGAGCAGAAAAGTTTCTTTTTTTGTCTATTTTGTTGTAATGGCAGGCGCCCACCTGGATAACGAGGGAATATCATTCAAATTTTGGCAATCAGATGCCCACCTGGATAACGAGGGAATACAGTTCAAATTTTGGCAATCAGGCGCCCACCTAGATAATGAGGGAATACAATTCAAGTTTTGGTAATCAGGTGCCCACCTGGATAACGAGACAATTCAAGTTTTTGGTAATCATGCACCCACCTGGATAATGAGGGAATACAATTTAAGTTTTTGGTAATCAGGCATCCACTTGGATAACGAGGGAATACAATTCAAGTTTTTGGTAATCAGGCGTCCACTTGGATAACGAGGGAATACAATTTAAGTTGTTGGTAATCAGGCGCCCACCTGGATAACGAGGGAATACAATTCAAGTTTTTGGTAATCAGGCACCCACCTGGATAACGAGGGAACACAATTCAAGTTGTTGGTAATCAGGCGCCCACTGGCTAACGAGGGAACACAATTCAAGTTATTGGTAATCAGGCGCCCACCTGGATAACGAGGGAATACAATTTAAGTTTTTGGTAATCAGGCGCCCACCTGGATAACGAGGGAATACAATTGAAGTTGTTGGTAATCAGGCACTCACCTGAATAACGAGGGAATACAATTCAAGTCGTTGGTAATCAGGCACCCAACTGGATAACGAGGGAATACAATTCAATTTGTTGGTAATCATGCACCCACCTGGATAACAAGGGAATACAATCCAAGTTTTTCATAATCAGGTGCCCACCTGGATAACAAGGGAATACAGTTCAGGTAAGCAACAGGCGCCCACCTAGAGAACGAGAGAAGTCATCTGATATTTCAAGTTGTTGGCAGGCACCCACCTGGAGAACGAGGGAATTCATGTCAAGTCGGTCGTAGGCGCCCACCTGGAGAACAAGGGAATTCATTTCAGAATTTATTTCGAGTTCAAGTCGTTGGTAGGCACCCACCTGGAGAATGAGGGAATTTATTTCGAGTTCAAGTCGTTGGCAGGCACCCACCTGGAGAACGAGGGAATTAATTTCAAGTTTCAAGTCAGCATCAGATGCCCACCTGGAGAACAAGGGAATTCATTTCAGAATTTATTTCAAGTTCTAAGTAAGTAGCAGGTGCCCACTTGGAGAACAAGGGAACCCATATCAAGTTTCAAGTCTGTCGCAGGCACCCACCTAGAGAATGAGGGAATTCATATCAAGTTTCAAGCTTTAACGGCAGGTGCCCACTGGAGAACGAGGGAATCTATTTCAAAATTATTATGATTTTCAGGTGCCCACCTGGAAAATGAGGGATTTCTTTCGAGTTCAAGTCGTTGGCCGACACCCACCTGGAGAATGAGGGAATTCATTTCAAGTTTTAAGTCACTGGCAGGTTCCCACCTGGGGAACGAGGGAATTTATTTCAAGTTCAAGTCGTTGGCAGGCACCCACCTAGAGAATGAGAGAATTCATTTCAAGTTTTAAGTCACTGGCAAGCGCCCACCTGGAGAATGAGGGAATTTATTTCGAGTTCAAGTCATTGGCAGGCGCCCACCTGGAGAATGAGGGAATTTATTTCGAGTTCAAGTCGTTGACAGGCACCCACCTGGAGAATGAGGGAATTCATTTCATGTTTTAAGTCACTGGCAGGCGCCCACCTGGAGAATGAGGGAATTCATTTCAGTTTTAAATCAGTGATAGGCCCCACCTGGAAAACGAGGGAATTCATTTCAGAGTTACTTTCAATTCTCAAATTCAAGAGGCGTCAGGAGCAACGCCTGGAAAACAGGGTCAACTTTTAATTTCCAAGTTCAAGAAACATCAGGAGCCCGCCCGAAGAACTGGGTCCATTTTTCAGTTTCATGTTGAAGATCAAGTAGAGATTCAAAGAAGATTCAAGACAAGAAGTAGATAGAATCTTGTATTTTTATTTTACTTTTGCTGTAATTTTTCCTTTTATTTTCGATGTAATGGCAGGAACCGCGGACCGGAACATCGATGACACTTCACTCGGCTATCCACCTCGGTATACTCTATCGCTCTTCTCACTCCGAACTACACGTAGCCTGATTCATTTATAGTCAAGGATATGTAGGCGGCTCAGATACCAGGGCTCGGTCACATTCTCTTTTCTCTTAGTTTTGGTCTCCCTAAATAAGGGTCGGGTCAAAAGACCTGTCTAGTCGTTCTTTGTCTGAAAATACTTCGTATTTCCAGTCAAAGAGGGGCAGATGTAGACATGTGATTTTTGACCCTCCCCAAAATTTTACTCATTTAGCTCTTAGATATTTAATTTAGGCTTAATATCGCTATTTTACCTAGTTGTTACTATTTTACTTTATTTTAAGAACAAAAATTGAAAAATTACAAAAATAGTTCCACATTTCTCTACTTAATTCACGTATTAGATATTTTTAGAAGGAACATTGAACCTATTTTATTTAAATATAATCTTTGAAAATACCAAAAATAGTTTCAGCTTTAGTTCTTAGTTTTCATTTTTAATAATAATAATTTATTAAAATCAATTAAGAGTTTTTATATTTTTATAGGTATTTAAATTGAATTTTTAACCATTTCTTAGCCCAATTATATAGAATTCTAAGCCCAAATATGAAGCCCAAGACCCCCCATCAGCTCCTTTCTTCTTCTTCATAACCAACACTAAAAGAAAACCCTAGCTACTTCATCTTCTTCTCAACTTTGGAACAAAACAGAAACCTAACGCCCACTACAACCCTAAGACACAAGACCAGTGCCGCTGGACAGACCCCAAAAAATCGGCTTCGACGAGCAATCAACAGCCACGCCACTACCAACCTTAACGGAGCCGCCACCATCACTCCACAGAAATCAATTCCGCCGCCGCTACCTTTACTACGCCTCCACACGCAGTAGCACTCTTCACCACCGGCCCCCATCTCCAAAATCGCTGGAGCCTCTGCTCCTTCTTCTCCCTTTCACGAAAAAAACTGGTCATCACCTAGCTGCACACACACGCACAGACATGAGGAATCAATTCTGCTCATCCAAAACAACGATGAGAACACTTTGATGCTAAAGGTCAATGTTTCAACTGCAAACAGAACTTATGATAATATTTAGATACCAAGACATGATGTCAAGCAGATCAATATCTTGTCTAAAATTGAAGTGAATTCATCATTGTTTGTTTTGATTTCCAACTTCTCCATCTCGGATTTTTCGTGTTCTTTGCCAAACATTGGGCAAGCTTCTTCAGTTTTTAAGCAAAAGAAGTCGAGTCAGTTGAAGTGTTTTGCTAGAGGTTCTGGCCGCCAGTTCTATTTGTCTGCCACGAGATTCAATACATTTGGTTGATTTTCTAAACAAATTTTCAATAGTTTCGAAAGGTCTGCTCTCATCTTACTTTTGTTGATTGATATTGCAGCAGTTTAGTGTGAAATTTCTTGTTATTGATTCTGTTGAGTTCATGCTAGATGAAAAATTTGAAAGTGCTTGTGTTTGTTTGTTTGAGTTACCCGATTGAAATTGTGGAGCTAGTTATCCCTTTGTAATCTTTTGCATCGTCACATTAAATATTGGAAACGTAGGTTAATCAAGAAATGGAACTGTTTGTTGGGACGAGGGATTTGGGTATTACAATGAAAGGAGATTTGTGCTTAAATTTTGCCTTTATTATTTTCTTTGTCCGCTAGGAGCATGCTTAGGCCGACAACACTCGGGTAGGAAAGCCTTAGGATTTTGTTAGTTTTGAAGCGAGAGGTCGTTCCCTAGTTAAATTTATCCGGGGAATGCCCCGAAGAATTTGTATATATATCTGGGGTATGCCCCATAGTACATGTAAATGAAGGCCAGAGATTGGATGACGTGAGGAAGCGTAGAATAGAAATTTAATATTTTCTTTTATTTATTTTTATCTTTTTAGGTGGGGACGACCTCTAGACTCTTGTGTGTGAACGAAACGGTCACAACATGTCTTACCATATTTTCGATGATGAATTCTCCATCACCTCCTTGGGTTGGATTCACCGCAGGGTCTTTATGTTCATGGTATGTTTCTTGTGTATGCTAGTGTTCCCGATCCAAAACATTGATGGACGGGATCAAAGGACAGACATATACCATTGTCCCTATGATCATTGCATATATGTACCATGTTACACCCCAAGTTTTCATACGTGAGAGTACGTCGTAAGTCATTGATGTAAGCTCTGAAATGAGATTATATTTTGAAGCAAATAAAGTAAGTTAATCATGTTACCTTGGAGGTTACAAATATTTAAGATCATGAATAACTAGTACCAAGAGGGTTGGAAATCTTAGAAGCTAAACCAATTGAAGAAAATAAGTTTCGTCGAAGGTCGACAAGTTTTGAATGTTATAACATGTACTTTGGGATGAGACTAGGGTTATTAACATGATAAGGAGGTTATTCTATGAGTTATTTTAGTCGTATTATATTAATTTTCTACATTTTGAAGGCAAGCAAGTTGTGGAACAAGAGTTGGCAAAGGTCATCACAAGTTACATTCATAAATTTGCTGAAGTTTAGGCCAAATGTATCTGCGAATTTCTCCAAATATACTTGGAATCATGGGGTGTTCTACCTACCAAATTTAAGGTCTATGAGTCTAGTTTCTAACTCATTAAACCGTTCATTAATACAACATCGGTGTAGAGAGGTATTCGCGTTTTCGCGAGACCGCGCAAGCAGCTCCCAATGGGACCCACTTAGGCGGTGGTTGACCTACTTCAATTTATAAACGATTTGGACGCCTATTTTTGCTCATTTTTCAACTAAATTTCGTCTCCAAACTTCTTATAACCCTCCTAAACATATACCACAAGGGGTTGAAGTGATTCCAAAGTGATTACACCATATTTCAACATCAAAACTTAGTTCTAGTGAAGAACAACACCTCTTTGAGGTTGTGTTGTCATTGAGGATTGTTGTGGGCTGTATTTGGATGAAATTCCAAGTTGTTTCTGCTGTCTATGGTGAGTATAATAGCCTACTAATTGTTCCTAATATTGCTTGTATGTTGGTTAAGTTGTTAGGATGATAAACTACAAGATAATACTTGGATTAGGTTAAGTCACTTCTATGGTGTTGTATTGCTATTAAGGGTTGTTGTAAACTGAATATAACTTGGATTTTGACTTAAAATTACTGTATAAGGTATGTATATTGTGATCTTGCTTGTGCCTAAGGTTATCTTGATGTTGATTAAGTTAAATGGAAGGGCTAGACATGAACTAGTGAATAAAGTTGCTAATTGAGGATAGTTGAAGTTGTGGATTATTTTCGTTGTTATAAATATATGGTTTAAGGCTGGAATCATTGATTAATGACTTCATTATCATGTTAATGATACTTTTATGTTGAATTAAGAAGTCTATAAGGATTGATAATGGGTATACGGATTCCAATCGGAGTTTGCCGCTCGTCGTAATGTCGTTGTGACTTGTTGTTGTTATATGGTGTCTTGATATGGATAATTATGTATTGATGGATTGATCTGGTAATTGTTGTTGGTATATGGTATTGGAGGAGACCCTTGTTACAAGGGAGATGTTGCCCAAATTTATGTAAACGAGCTACTAGCTTAAGTTATAGACTTAGCCTTTGCTCAGCACTGATTTTGAATCTCCTTATACTATGATAGATTGAGTTGACTTGTTTGAAGAGTTGCTTGGAAAGGATTAGGGACTCAACGGGTTTAAGGTATGTTAAGGCACTTTCTTCTTTCTTTTGGCATGATCTAAAGTGAAATGAATACGCTACTTCATAACGGATCTACTCCTAGCAACTAAGGTTGTCCATGTTGTTCTTTCCTGATAAAATTATTCTAAGCAAGTGTGTACGATCCTTGAATCCTACTAAGGTTCATATTGAGGGTATGGATGTCCATAGTGCTCTTAAGTCACTCTAAAAGGTTTAAAAGGTGAGTCCATGAGTTGAGCATGCATTATATATATGTATCTATTTTACTCTACCGAGCCGCACTATAGTCGGACGGGTACGGCACCTATTGTGTAACCACTGATCCGTTGGTTTACCGAGCTCCACGTGGTCGGGTACGATTCTACCGAATCTTATGATGGTCGGGTACGCTTTTACCGAGTCCTCTTTGAGGTCGGGTACGATATGATGATGATGATGCCCACAGAGGTGAATGTTTTAAAAAGTTTATGTATATCTATGTATTATGCATTTCATATCAGTAACCCCCAGAGGCACTCTGATGTTACAGGTTGTATCTCTTCTATCTCTCTCTTTACATTAATGTTCTTGTTTATGCTTTCCTGCCTAACATACTCGGTACTTTATTCGTACTGACGTCCCTTTTGCCTGGGGATGCTGCATTTCATGCCCGCAGGTCTCGATTGATAGGTTGACAGTCCTCTAGTAGGCTATTAGCTCAGCGAAGGTGTTGGTGCACTCCACTTACTCCGGAGTTGCCTATTTGGTCAGTAAGCTTTGGATATGTATTGATTGGTATGGCGGGGCCATATCCCGACCTTTATGATTTTATGTACTCTTAGAGGCTTGTAGACAGATGTCAAGTGTATGGATACTTGTATGGCCTTGTTGGCCTATTTTTCGAGTTTACTAATGGTCATGTCGGCCTTATAGGCCCGTATGTCACATATATTAGTTTGTATATCATGTTAGGTCTTCATATGTTGAGTATTCTCTTATGTTTTATTCTTGTTATCTCATGACGGGTTTTCTGGCTCATTTACTCATGATAACATGATAAGAAAGATATGTTACGTTGGTACTCGGTTGAGTAAAGCACCGGGTGCCCGTCACGGCCCTTCGGTTTGGGTCGTGACAGAAGTGGTAGCAGAGCAGTTCTGTCCTAGGGAGTCTACAAGCCGTGTTTAGTAGAGTCTTGTTTATGGGTGTATTGTGCACCACACTTATAAGCAGGAGGCTACAGGGCATTTAGGTCTGTCACTCTTTCTTCTTACTCTAGATCGTGTAGTAGAGCTCAGTTGTAAGAATTCAAACTCCTAAATTCGACTTTAGTCGTAATACAACGATACCTACATCCACAAAGACAGTTGGTAAGAGATTGCATGTGGATGTGGAAGAGTTGAGTCAGAGGAACTCGATTTCACATCATGCTTATGATGAGTAAATATGAGGTCTTCAACAGATTATGTGTGTACTAAGATGTGTATGCTTCTTAATAAGGAGCCTTAAGGCACGTATATCTATTCACGAATATGGTGAAAATCTATGAGGAATTCAGAAGCTAGATACAAGTTTTAACAAGTAAAAGAAGTAAGGTGAAGAGGGGTACGAGGCACCCAGATAATGAAGATTATCAATATTTTCAAATCAGGTAGAGAAATATAAGAATTTTGGTACCTTCATCAATGAAAGAGGTAAGTACAATTGGCCACACCCATCTCAGTTATGTTCTATGGGAGCTAAAAGATATTATTTAAGAGAAAGATGGGATATCAGGATCAAGTTGGAGTTAGAGTAACCCAAAAATTGTGGATAGGTTGTTATCATTAATTAACGTTTCCGAAAGATGGTGCAAATGTGGTAATAGATCTCCATCTAAGACACCCAGATGGTGAACTCTAGAGTAGTACAATCATATACGAATACTGGAATATTCAAAAATTTCAGAAGATAGGCAGTGGGATCCTAGAAGGGACAAATATTTACCTTAGTATAACTCTAGCCCCGAGTAAAAAAAGGAATGTTAGGCATTCCCAAGAGCCAGTAAGATGAAGCTAGGGAAGCTTATATGGAAAGAACTTTTTGTTGAAGTTTTTAGAATAAAGTGGTAGACAAAAGAAATATTATCCGGAGAATAAGAAGAAAATAAATGAAGCATCATGAGTAAGATGTGATATTTGGGTAATAACAGTAAATCAAAATATGACACGATGATAGAGTCTATATTCAAGTGAAGGAAAATATAAGAGGTGACAAGCCTTAAGGCAATAAAAGAGTATAAGCCATAAAGTCATATTCTTATTTCGAGAAATGAGTTGGTGACTTCAACGTGATTACCAGGAGGAAAGGTTAGACCCCAGAGTAATAAAAATCAGTATGGGCTGGTGAACAAGATAAAATCGAACATGAATTAGGGACCGGAGGATTTGATAATGGTCGACATCGTGAGAATTTCAAAGATCATGCTCCAACAATAATAGAATAGACAACAGACGAATAACCTTTAAAGGTTATTTAGGAAGTCGCTTACCTAAAGCAAGCACTCTGAGCAGAGTTAATCTTAAGGGACTAAGTGTGCCAGTTACCGCAGGTGTCACCTTCGTGCGTAAGAAATTTAGTTATCTCTGGTACAGAAGGTTACCATAAGGTGATTAAGGTTCATTGATAATGTGAAAAGACGCCAAAGATGAAGAGGTAAAACAACTATAGGTAGATCGTCGTAGTACTAAATCTTAGTACTCCCCTGAAGGGGGGAATATGGTGTGATATGATATTAAGTCGGAGTTAAGCGGTTCAGTTAACTATGGAATGGTAAAGGAAGAATGTGGTAAAAAGGAGAAAGGGATGATGTTGCATTTATTCAGTTCCTGCAGATATGTTGCGACTCCAGAACATTATACAAGCACGACACCGGGGAGAGGCAGTAAAAGTTTCCGGCCAGGATGTTATTGATAAATAAGTGTGAATGGACACTTGATACATCAGGAGCTAGTGGTGAGAGATAAGTTAAGACAAAGGATATATCCCAAGAGGGATTATGCAGAATAAATATATATATATATATATATATATATATATATATATATATATATATATATATATATATATATATATATATATATATATATAGAGAGAGAGAGAGAGAGAGAGAGAGAGAGAATGGACCAACGAGTAATTAGTAGTTGATTCAGGAAGAGCCCAGTTATGGCTAGACAAGAGGTCACAGATAAATCAATAGATCATGCAAGATAAATGTAGTGAACCACATCATAGTGAATTCAGCCTCGCAGATACGAGATCGCAATCATTTGAAAAAAATTCAGATAGGAGTTGAGGCAATTAAAGGTACCATTTTTAAGGTTTATAAAAATAAGAGAGAGTGCCACTAAGGATACAATAAAAATTTGAGCTTAGAAGTAACCCTACGAGCACAAAGGGATAAATTTATGTAACTAAGGATTATTATGGGCGAATAAGAATAACGAAAATTACCTTCGGGTGTATGATATATCAAGCTCGCAACTTTACAAGAGCCAGAAGGTCTCCCTAAGTACTACAATGAAAGAGTAGCTGAGGAAATAAGGAAGAAGGTTTTCACCTAAGCATAGTGAGCTAAAGAGTAAATTATCCTGTAACAACAGTCTCACTACAATATTGTATACACTCCATAAGAAAGAGGCACCTATCATGGCTAATGAATGGTTAAAAAAAGACATCAAAGGTGATGTTTGAGATCATATGAGGTACAGGAAATTATAGTATTCGTGGGCAAAAAGACAAGCCAAGTATTCATGCAACAAGTGATAGAACGACCAGCAAAAGTAATTGCTTACATTTAAGGACAACTGAGAAGGCACGAAAGGAAATTTATGGTGCTACCAAGTTAAAGGAAGGTTGCGAGTAGTATAAATAGATCGGTGTAGGTCCTAAGGTAAAGTGTTGTAGAGCAACAAGATTTTAGGTAGATAGGAGTAAGGATATGAAAAAGTGAATGAGAAGGTGACGAGAATATGTATGTCCTCGGGATTAAACCCATCAGAACAAAGGAGCTGATGATTTCCATATGTAATAAAAAGCTCGGCACAGCCTGAATGAACACAGAGGAATCTGAGACTAGGTGCATTTAAAAGAGATGGAATACTGCCCTGGCGGTAGAATAAGGGTGTAATTGTGATAGATAAGAGGATGATTCTTAAGCCTTTGATTGAGTAATGATTTAACGAGAAAAGGATTTCATTAATTGCACGGGATTAGAATACCCCCATAAGATGAATCGCATTGGTATGCAATGAAATACGGTTATTGAAGTATAGTATTATCCCTAGGTGGATCAGGAAAATCACTTCATATGTTCCCTGATAAGATGTGAGCCCTAGTGACAGTGTATTACGTAAGAGGTTGCAAGTTATCAATGATAGATTATAGATCAACATTAAGGTGAATAAACAATAGATGGGTACAAGTTCCAAAGTTCGAGATAAGATTTGTTTATTATTCTTAGATGAATAATAATGAGGAAGCACTAAAGGACTTAGATTTATACATATAGGATAAGCAGCGAGAGAGTAACCTGTAGTTGCGTAGCAAACCTCGGTAATAATAAACCGAAGTAAGTTTTATGGTATAGTATAACCTACCTAGATGTAGTAAATCTATAAGGATAGATATACAAGGCTATGAAATAAGAGATTGAAATAGTCTTAAGTTTGATAAAGTACCAAGCGAAAGACATCAGTACACCTATAGATGCCTAGAGGGACAGCTTGTCATAATTTTGTATATGTTCATAAAGTGAGGCTTAGAGATTGGCTAAAAGATGGTGGAAAAAGAGAATACGAGTCGCTAGGCGCTCATACAAGGACACAGTCAAACATACTGTATGATATAAGGTATCAAATGTTACGATGTTGGAAGAATTCCAACCACATGTCATGGTGTGACAAAGAGGCCTAAAAAGGGGGAATGCCAATGCGTTTAGATTTATTCACAAAACAATGCTTAGATGGAAAGATGAGCATTAAAGTATTCGTAAGAGACATAGTTTATGAAACTGATAAGTGCATCAGTCAACATTCGAGGACGAATGTTCCAAAGGGGGGAATGATGTTACACCCCAAGTTTTCATACGTGAGAGTACGTCGTAAGTCATTGATGTAAGCTTGGAAATGAGATTATATTTGGAAGCGAATAAAGTAAGTTAATCATGTTACCTTGGAAGTTACAAATATTTAAGATCATGAATAACGAGTACCAAGAGGGTTGGAAATCTTAGAAGCTAAACCAATTGAAGAAAATAAATTTCGTCGAAAGTCGACAAGTTTCGAATGTTATAGCATGTACTTTGGGGTGAGACTACGGTTATTAACATGATAAGGAGGTTATTCTATGAGTTATTTTAGTCTTATGATATTCATTTTCTACATTTTGAAGGCAAGCAAGTTGTGGAACAAGAGTTGGCAAAGGTCATCACAAGTTACATTCATAAATTTGCTGAAATTTAGGTCAAATGTATCTAAGAATTTCTCCAAATATACTTGGAATAATGGGGTGTTATACCTACCAAATTTAAGGTATACGAGTCTAGTTTCTAACGCATTAAACCGTTTGTCAATACGACATCAGAGTAGAGAGATATTCGCATTTTCGCGAGACCGTGCAAGTAGCTCCCAATGGGACCCACTTAGGCGATGGTTGACCTACTTCAATTTATAAACGATTTGGACGCCTATTTTTGCTCATTTTTCAACTAAAATTCGTCTCCAAACTTCTCTTAACCCTCCTAAACATATACCACAAGGGTTTGAAGTGATTCCAAAGTGATTACACCATATTTCAACATCAAAACTTAGTTCTAGTGAAGAACAACACCTCTTTGAGGTTGTGTTGTCATTGAGGATTGTTGTGGGCTGTATTTGGATGAAATTCCAAGGTGTTTCTGTTGTCTATGGTGATTATAACAGCCTACTAATTGTGCTTAATCTTTCTTGTATATTGGTTAAGTTGTTAGGATAATAAACTACAAGATAATACTTGGATTAGCTTAAGTCACTTCTATGGTGTTGTATTGCTATTAAGGGTTGTCGTAAACTGAATATAACTTGGATTTTAACTTGAAGTTACTGTATAAGGTATGTATATTGTGATCTTTCTTGTGCGTAAGGTTATCTTGATGTTGATTAAGTTAAATGGATGTGCTAGACATGAACTAGTGAATAAAGTTGCTAATTGAGAATAGTTGAAGTTGTGGATTATTTTCGTTGTTATAAATATATGGTTTAAGGATGGAATCATTGATTAATGACTTCATTATCATGTTAATGATACTTTTATGTTGAAGTAAGAAGTCTATAAGGATTGATAAGGGGTATACGGATTCCAGTCGAAGCTTGCCGCTCGTCGTAATGTAGTTGTGACTTGTTGTTATATTGCTCTGGTAATTGTTGTTGGTATATGGTATTGGAGGAGGCCCTTGTTACAAGGGAGATGCTGCCCAAATTTACGTAAATGAGCTACTAGCTTAAGTTATAGACTTAGCCTTTGCTCAGCACTGATTTTGAATCTCCTTATACTATGATAGATTGAGTTGACTTGTTTGAAGAGTTGCTTGGAAGGGATTAGGGACTCAACGGGTTTAAGGTATGTTAAGGCACTTTCTTCTTTCTTTTGGCATGATCTAAAGTGAAATGAATACGCTACTTCATAACGGATCTACTCCTAGCAACTAAGGTTGTCCATGTTGTTCTTTCCTTATAAAATTATTCTAAGCAAGTGTGTATGATCCTTGAATCCTACTAAGGTTCATATTGAGGGTATGGATGTCCATAGTGCTCTTAAGTCACTCCAAAAGGTTTAGAAGGTGATTCCATGAGTTGAGCATGCATTATATATATGTATCTATTTTACTCTACCGAGCCGCACTATAGTCGGCCGGGTACGACACCTATTGTGCAACCACTGATCAGTTGGTTTACCGAGCTCCACATGGTCGGGTACGATTCTACCGAACCTTATGATAGTCGGGTACACTTTTTCCGAGTCCTCTTTGAGGCCGGGTACGATATGATGAAGATGATGCCCACAAAGGCGAATGTTTTAAAAAGTTTATGTATATCTATGTATTATGCATTTCATATCAGTAACCCCCAGAGGCACTCTGATGTTACAGGTTGTATGTCCTCTATCTCTCTCTTTACATTACTGTTCTTGTTTATGCTTTCCTGCCTAACATACTCGGTACTTTATTCATATTGACGTCCTTTTTGCCTGGGGACGCTGCATTTCATGCCCGCAGGTCTCGATTGATAGGTTGACAGTCCTCCAGTAGGCTATCAGCTCAGCGAAGGTGTTGATGCACTCCACTTGCTCCAGAGTTGCATATTTGGTCAGTATGCTTTGGATATGTATTAATTGGTATGGCGGGGCCCTATCCCGACCTTTATGATTTTATGTACTCTTTGAGGCTTGTAGACATATGTCAGGTGTATGGATACTTGTATGGCCTTGTCGGCCTATGTTTTGAGTTTACTAATGGTCATGTCGGCCTTATAGGCCCGTATGTCACATATAATAGTTTGTATATCATGTTGGGTCTTCATATGTTGAGTATTCCCTTATGTTTTATTCTTGTTATCTCATGACGGGTTTTCTGGCTCATTTACTCATGATAACATGATAAGAAAGATATGTTACGTTGGTACTCGGTTGAGTAAAGCACCGGGTGCCCGTCGCGGCCCTTCGGTTTGGGTCGTGACAAAAAATAGCCAAAAATGTCAAATTTTAATTTTCGTCATAAATAAGTCGGGTGATGCCGTTTTTGTCAAAAATATAAGCAGGAGGCTACAGGGCATTTAGGTCTGTCACTCTTTCTTCTTACTCTAGATCGTGTGGTAGAGCTCAGTTGTAAGAATTCAAACTCCTAAATTTGACTTTAGTCGTAATACAACGATACCTACATCCACAAAGACAGTTGGTAAGAGATTGCATGTGGATGTGGAAGAGTTGAGTCAGAGGAACTCGATTTCACATCATGCTTATGATGAGTAAATATGAGGTCTTCAACAGATCATGTGTGTACTAAGATGTGTATGCTTCTTAATAAGGAGCCTTAAGGCACGGATATCTATTTACGAATATGTTGAAAATCTATGAGGAATTTAGAAGCTAGATACAAGTTTTAACAAGTAAAAGAAGTAAGGTGAAGAGGGGTACGAGGCACCCAGATAATGAAGATTATCAATATTTTCAAATCAGGCAGAGAAATATAAGCATTTTGGTACCTTCATCAATGACAGAGGTAAGTACAATTGGCCACACCCATCTCAGTTATGTTCTATGGGAGCTAACAGATATTATTTAAGAGAAAGATGGGATATCAGGATCCAGTTGGAGTTAGAGTAACCCAAAAATTGTGGATAGGTTGTTATCATTAACTAACGTTTCCGAAAGATGGTGCAAATGTGGTAATAGATCTCCATCTAAGACACCCAGATGGTGAACTCTAGAGTAGTACAATCAAATACGAATACTGGAATATTCAAAAATTTCAGAAGATAGGCAGTGGGATCCTAGAAGGGACAAATATTTACCTTAGTATAACTCTAGCCCCGAGTAAAAAAAAATGTTAGGCATTCCCAAGAGCCACTGAGATGAAGCTAGGGGAGCTTATAGGGAAAGAACTTTTTGTTGAAGTTTTCAAAATAAAGTGATAGACAAAAGAAATATTATCCGGAGAATAAGAAGAAAATAAATGAAGCATCATGAGTAAGATGTGATATATGGGTAATAACAGTAAATTAAAATATGACACGATGATAGAGTCTATAGTCAAGTGAAGGAAAATACAAGAGGTGACAAGTCTTAAGGCAATAAAAGAGTATAAGCCATAAAGTCATATTATTATTTCAAGAAATGAGTTGGTGACTTCAACGTGATTACCAGGAGGAAAGGTTAGACCCCAGAGTAATAAAAATTAGTATGGGCTGGTGAACAAGATAAAACCGAACATGAATTAGGGACCGGAGGATTTGATAATGGTCGACATCGTGAGAATTTCAAAGATTATGCTCCAACAATAATAGAATAGACAACAGACGAATAACCTTTAAAGGTTATTTAGGAAGTCGCTTACCTAAAGCAAGCACTCTGAGCAGAGTTAATCTTAAGGGACTAAGTGTGCCAGTTACCGCAGGTGTCACCTTCGTGCGTAAGAAATTTAGTTATCTCCGGTACAGAAGATTACCATAAGGTGATTAAGGTTCATTGATAATGTGAAAAGACGTCAAAGATGAAGAGGTAAAACAACTATAGGTAGATCGTCGTAGTACTAAATCTTAGTACTCCCCTGAAGGGGAGAATATGGTGTGATATGATATTAAGTCGGAGTTAAGCGGTTCAGTTAACTATGGAATGGTAAAGGAAGAATGTGGTAAAAAGGAGAAAGGGATGATGTTGCATTTATTCAGTTCCTGCAGATATGTTGCGACTCCAGAACATTATATAAGCACGACACCGGGGAGAGGCAGTAAAAGTTTCCGGCCAGGATGTTATTGATAAATAAGTGTGAATGGACACTTGATACATCAGGAGCTAGTGGTGAGAGATAAGTTAAGACAAAGGATATATCCCAAGAGGGATTATGCAGAATATATATATATATATATATATATATATATATATATATATATGAGAATGGACCAACGAGTAATTAGTAGTTGATTCAGGAAGAGCCCAGTTATGGCTAGACAAGAGGTCACAGATAAATCAATAGATCATGCAAGATAAATGTAGTGAATCACAACATAGTGAATTCAGTCTCACAGATACGAGATCGCAATCATTTGAAAAAAATTTAGATAGGAGTTGAGGCAATTAAAGGTACCATTTTAAGGTTTATAAAAATAAGAGAGAGTGCCATTAAGGAGACAATAAAAATTTGAGCTTAGAAGTAACCCTACGAGCACAAAGGCATAAATTTATGTAACTAAGGATTATTATGGGCGAGTAAGAATAACGAAAATTACCTTCGGGTGTACGATATATCAAGCTCGCAACTTTACAAGAGCCAGAAGGTCTCCCTAAGTACTACAATGAAAGACTAGCTGAGGAAATAAGGAAGAAGGTTTCCACCTAAGCATAGTGAGCTAAAGAGTAAATTATCCTGTAACAACAGTCTCACTACAATATTGTATACACTCCATAAGAAAGAGGCACCTATCATGGCTAATGAATGGTAAAAAAAGAAGATATCAAAGGTGATGTTTGAGATCATATGAGGTACTGGAAATTATAGTATTCGTGGGCAAAAAGATAAGCCAAGTATTCATGCAACAAGTGATAGAACGACCAACAAAAGTAATTGCTTACATTTAAGGACAACTGAGAAGGCACGAAAGGAAATTTATGGTGCTAGCAAGTTAAAGGAAGGTTGCGAGTAGTATAAATAAATCGGTGTAGGTCCTAAGGTAAAGTATTGTAGAGCAACAAGGTTTTAGGTAGATAGGAGTAAGGATATGAAAAGGTGAGTGAGAAGGTGACGAGAATATGTATGTCCTCGGGATTAAACCCATCAAAACAAAGGAGCTGATGATTTCCATATGTAATAAAAAGCTCGGTACAGCCTGAATGAACACAGAGGAGTCTGAGACTAGGTGCATTTAGAAGAGATGGAATGCTGCCCTGGCGGTAGAATAAGGGTGTAATTGTGATAGATAAGAGGATGATTCTTAGGCCTTTGATTGAGTAATGATTTAACGAGAAAGGGATTTCATTAATTGCACGGGATTAGAATACCCCCATAAGATGAATCGCGTTGGGATGCAATGAAATACGGTTATTGAAGTATAGTATTATCCCTAGGTGGATCAGGAAAATCACTTCATATGTTCCCCGATAAGATGTGAGCCCTAGTGACAGTGTATTACGTAAGAGGTTGCAAGTTATCAGTGATAGATTATAGATCAACATTAAGGTGAATAAACAATAGATGGGTACAAGTTCCAAAGTTCGAGATGAGATTTGTTTGTTATTCTTAGATGAATAATAATGAGGAAGCACTAAAGGACTTAGATTTATACATATAGGATAAGCAGCGAGAGAGTAACCTGGAGTTGGGTAGCAAACCTCGGTAATAATAAACCGAAGTAAGTTTTATAGTATAGTATAACCTACCTAGATATTGTAAATCCATATGGATAGATATACAAGGCTATGAAATAAGAGATAGAAATAGTCTTAAGTTCGATCAAGTACCAAGTGAAAGACATCAGTACACCTATAGATGCCTAGAGGGACAGCTTGTCATAATTCTGTATATGTTCATAAAGTGAGGCTTAGAGATTGGCTAAAAGATGGAGGAAAAAGAGAATACGAGTCGCTAGGCGCTCATACAAGGACACAGTCGTACATACTGCATGACATAAGGTATCAAATGTTATGATGTTGGAAGAATTCCAACCACATGTCATGGTGTGACAAAGAGGCCTAAAAGGGGGGAATGCCCAAGCGTTTGGATTTATTCACAAAACAATTTCTTAGATGGAAAGATGAGCATTAACGTATTCATAAGATCCATAGTTTATGAAACTGATAAGCGCATCAGTCAACATTCGAGGACGAATGTTCCAAAGGGGGAATGATGTTACACAACAAGTTTTCATACGTGAGAGTACGTCGTAAGTCATTGATGTAAGCTCGGAAATGAGATTATATTTGGAAGCAAATAAAGTAAGTTAATCATGTTAACTTGGAGGTTACAAATATTTTAGATCATGAATAACGAGTACCAAGAGGGTTGGAAATCTTAGAAGCTAAACCAATTGAAGGAAATAAGTTTCGTCGAAAGTCGACATGTTTCGAATGTTATAACATGTACTTTGGGGTGAGACTAGGGTTATTAACATGATAAGGAGGTTATTCTATGAGTTATTTTAGTCGTATGATATTCATTTTCTACATTTTGAAGGCAAGGAAGTTGTGGAACAAGAGTTGGCAAAGGTCATCACAAGTTACATTCTTATATTTCCTGAAATTTAGGTCAAATGTATTTGAGAATTTCTCCAAATATACTTGGAATCATGGGGTGTTCTACCTACAAAGTTTAAGGTCTACGAGTCTAGTTTCTAACTTATTAAACCGTTCGTCAATACGACATTGGAGTAGAGAGATATTCGCATTTTTGCGAGACCGCGCAAGCAGCTCCCAATGGAACCCACTTAGGCGGTGGTTGACCTACTTCAATTTATAAACGATTTGGACGCCTATTTTTGCTCATTTTTCAACTACAATTCGTCTCCAAACTTCTTCTAACCCTCCTAAACATATACCACAAGTATTTGAAGTGATTCCAATGTGATTACACCATATTTCAACATCAAAACTTAGTTCTAGTGAAGAACAACACCTTTTTGAGGTTGTGTTGTCATTGAGGATTGTTGTGGGCTGTATTTGGATGAAATTCCAAGTTGTTTCTTCTGTATAAGGTGAGTAAAATAGCCTACTAATTGTGCTTAATCTTTCTTGTATGTTGGTTAAGTTGTTAGGATGATAAACTACAAGATAATACTTGGATTAGCTTAAGTCACTTCTATAGTGTTGTATTGCTATTAAGGATTGTTGTAAACTGAATATAACTTGGATTTTGACTTGAAGTTACTGTATAAGGTATGTATATTGTGATATTGCTTATGCCTAAGGTTATCTTGATGTTGATTAAGTTAAATAGATGGGCTAGACATGAACTAGTGAATAAAGTTGCTAATTGAGGATAGTTGAAGTTGTGGATTATTTTCGTTGTTATAAATATATGGTTTAAGGCTGGAATCATTGATTAATGACTTCATTATTATGTTAATAATACTTTTATGTTGAAGTAAGAAGTCTATAAGGATTGATAAGGGGTATACGGATTCCAATCGGAGCTTGCCGCTCGTCGTAATGTAGTTGTGACTTGTTGTTGTTATATGGTGTCTTGATATTGATATTTATGTATTGATGGATTGCTCTGGTAATTGTTGTTGGTATATGGTATTGGATGAGGCCCTTGTTATAAGGGAGATGCTGCCCAAATTTACGTAAACGAGCTACTAGCTTAAGTTATAGACTTAGCCTTTGCTCAGCACTGATTTTGAATCTCCTTATACTATGATAGATTGAGTTGACTTGTTTGAAGAGTTGCTTGTAAGGGATTAGGGACTCAACGGGTTTAAGGTATGTTAAGGCACTTTCTTCTTTCTTTTGGCATGATCTAAAGTGAAATGAATACGCTACTTCATAACGGATCTACTCCTAGCAACTAAGGTTGTCCATGTTGTTCTTTCCTTATAAAATTATTCTAAGCAAGTGTGTACGATCCTTGAATCCTACTAAGGTTCATATTGAGGGTATGGATGTCCATAGTGCTCTTAGGTCACTCTAAAAGGTTTAGAAGGTGATTCCATGAGTTGAGCATGCATTATATATATGTATCTATATTACTCTACCGAGCCGCACTATAGTCGGCCGGGTACGGCACCTATTGTGCAACCACTGATCAGTTGGTTTACCGATCTCCACGTGGCCGGGTACGATTCTACCGAACCTTATGATGGTCGGGTACGATTTTACCGAGTCCTCTTTGAGGCCGAGTACGATATGATGATGATGATGCCCACAGAGGCGAATGTTTTAAAAAGTTTATGTATATATATGTATTATGCATTTCATATCAGTAACCCCCAGAGGCACTCTGATGTTACAGGTTGTATCTCCTCTATCTCTCTCTTTACATTACTGTTCTTGTTTATGCTTTCCTACCTAACATACTCGGTACTTTATTGGTATTGACGTCCCTTTTGCCTCAGGACGCTTCATTTCATGCCCGCAGGTCTCGATTGATAGGTTGACAGTCCTCCAGTAGGCTATCAGCTCAGCAAAGGTGTTGGTGCACTCCACTTGCTCCGGAGTTACCTATTTGGTCAGTATGCTTTGGATATGTATTGATTGGTATGGTGGGCCCTATCCCGACCTTTATGATTTTGTGTACTCTTAGAGGCTTATAGACAGATGTCAGGTGTATGGATACTTGTATGGCCTTGTCGGCCTATGTTTCGAGTTTACTAATGGTCATGTCGTCCTTATAGGCCCGTATGTCACATATATTAGTTTGTATATCATTTTGGGTCTTCATATGTTGAGTAATCCCTTATGTTTTATTCTTGTTATATCATGACGAGTTTCTGGCTCATTTACTCATGATAACATGATAAGAAAGATATGTTATGTTGGTACTCGGTTGAGTAAAGCACCGGGTGCCCGTCGCGGCCCTTCGATTTGGGTCGTGACATACCAGGCCTTGGAGCGTTGTCAGAAGGGATACAAATACTTCGAGGGTTGCAATTTGCTGCTGCAAGTTTGTCTGTTAGAACATATCCAAAAAGGTCAATACCGTCAGGAATTTCCACGAAGGCCGTAGAATGATCATATAGCCTTCCATCATCCCAATAAAATGACCTATATCCCAGACATGTTTGCTCAACCAAAGGATGCTATTGGATGGGTGCAGTTTTTCGACAATTTGGTCGAGGACCAGGTTCAATAGATGTTCGAGTGGTTCCCTACCGACGAGTTCATCATCAGATCCAAGGATGTTACATACTTGTTATTGATCGGGTTAAGGGGCATATACCCTTATGCTCCCCTCAGGGTTATGAGACAGGCAGGCAGGAAGCAGGTCATACTACAGGTCTCTAAAATGAGTCACTTCATAGCCAATTTTTAGGGTGACGCCATTCCATATAAAAATGAAGCACAGCACATTTGGCACTTGAAGATTATCGTGGAAAAGGATACCATTGAGCCGGATCGGTATCATGCCGGTCACGTGTACTTTTACCCTTCATGGTTGGATGATAACATAGGGGGAAGATTCGAGCCAAGGGTTGGTCCAGGAAATAGGGTCATAGACGAAGTTGTCGAAGCATAGGTAAAGTATAACAAATTGCGCAAAAGAGTTCGCGAGTCTGAAGCAGAGCATATGGAGCAACATTAGGCCGATATGGAAATGATCAATGAGTGGAAAGAGATGGTTGTTAAATCCAGCAAAAGCCTGGAATATCTGGAGTATAGTTTGATGGAATTGGAAGGGAAATGAGAAAGAGAGTCACCAATTGCCAGAACGTTGAGGGAAGCGAAGAAGGACATTTGGCAAGGGCATTCTTACTGCTAAACCTGCGCGAACTGGGGGATCTGATCGACAAGAGCGTCCAGCCTAGAGAAGGTCCTTCTGGGACCAAGTAGATTATGTTTACTTGCTTTTCAAATGTAATAATGCCAAGTGCCATTAGTGACTTATCTTATTTAGTGTCGTTTTGGGTCGTCTATCTTTACATTAATGAAATGTGGCAATTATTTTGTTACACCCCATGGTTTTGTATGTGGGAGTACGCCATAACTAAATTGATATAAGATCGGAAATGAGATATTACATCCCGCATTTTCGTACATTGAAGTTTCATCGTTTGTTAATCGACGTAAGTTCGGGAATGTAATTATTTTTGGATTATAAGTGTCACGCTATTTAAACAAAGGATAAGTAAATTCGTGAAGGTAAGAGGGTAAGCAAATCGAAAAATGGATTTTGTCGAAATTTGGCATTTTGAGATAAAATGCGGGTCAAGCTAAAATACTCGTTATTTATGAAATAGTGTCATAGAAGGAACTACATGATCATAATAGTACGGTCTATAAAATTTGTTAAAAGTGAGTAGTATTTTAAGCAAGTTGAGATAATTCTTAATTATGCGGGTAATTGGTAATTATCCAAAATATTTTAGATAAGACATAACGTGGCAAATTTGCCTTGAAGAGCATGGTGATTTATCCATTATTAATATATATGTGTCATGATTTGAAGATTTGACAAAAAGCTTCCAACGTTAATAAGACACCATTTTAGGAAATGGTATCATTATGTCTTAAAGACATAAAGTCACATCTCCACTCTTATTAAGTTGGATTTGAAGAATTCAAAATAGATGGAAACGTGAAATGAAGAGATCCAATTCAAGTAACCAAGACATAAAGTCATATCTTGTATTAATAATATGATGGAAACGTGAATGACATAAAGTCATATCTTGTATCAAGATCCAATTCCAGTAACCAAGAATGAAGAGATGGAAATGTGAAATTGCTTCGAAAAATTAATACAAGATCCGACTATGCAAAAGATGCAATTCTAAGGAAGCACGGTATAATCTTTCTGAAAAATATCATACGAGTTTTTCCCTACTTCCGTCCGCCATTATGTGTTATCGCAATTGGCGTGTGTTAGAGGGATTATCAAAAAAATTGGCTCAGGTCTATTAAGGTCATCCCTTCTTTCTTTTGGCATGATCCATATGATACGAACGAAATATTCAAATGCACAAATTCCATAAATGACTCTATTCATAGAATTATTAGAGATATCTATGTTCCTGAATTTCCATGTGTTGTAATATTTTATCATCTGTTCATGGGTCTCAGAAAAATATGAAAATTGAGAAAAACAATTTACTTTATGATATTGCTCAAAGACAAAATGGTCTTATGAAATTCCGAAAGATTTTATTAATGTACTTTTCATGCATTTCATTTATGTGCATTGACCCATGACCAGATGGCGTTATATATGCGTATATATGTAAATATATGTGTATGCGATATGGGAAAAGGTTACGTCGTTATATATGCACCACCAACTGATCAGCTAATATATGATGATGATGTTGCCCACAGTGGCTGAAATATGATTCAAATGGCGTTATATACGCGTATATATGTATGTATATATATATATATGTATATGGGATATGAGAAAGGTTATGGCATTATATACGCACCACCACCTGATCAGCTGGTATACGGTGATGATTTTGCCCACAGTGGCTGGTATTATATGATGGGATGCCCTTAGAGGCTGATGATGTTATGAGACATGTACCTATGCACGACATGACATTCATACGCATATGCATGATACTACAATTATTTAATGATTTACAAAGTTTTTAGATTTACAGGTGGAGACATTTACTATATATTTCCTCCATGTCTATTATGTGCTTATTTAGGTACCTTACATACGAATTACATCATTCGTAGTAATGTCCCTTTTGCCTGGGGACGCTGCGTTTCATGCCCGTAGGTCCCGATAGACAGGTTGAGAGCCCTCCAAGTAGGCAATTAGCTCAGCGGAAGATGTTGGTGCGCTCCATTTGCTTCGGAGTTGCTTGTTTGGTTAGTATGATTTAGACGTGTATTGTTTGGTATGGCGGGACTCTATCCCGACCTTTATGATATTTATGTACTCTTAGAGGCTTGTAAACATATGTCGTTTATGTGAAAGATTGTGTGTCCTTGTCGGCTTATGTTTTGAGTTTATAAATGATTATGTTGGCCTATTAGGCCTGTATGTCATGTGTATATGATGAGGTAATAAGAAAGATACATTATGTTGGTACTCGGTTGAGTAAGGTACTAGGTGCCCATCGCGGCCCATCAGTTTGGGTCATGACAAAAGTGGTATCAGAGCAGTTCTATTCTAGGAAGTCTACAAGCCATATCTAGTAGAGTCTTGTTTATGGGTGTGTCGTGCACCACACTTATAAGTAGGAGGCTACATGGCATTTAGGACTGTCACTCTTTCTTCTTACTCTAGATCGTGTGGTAGAGCTCAGTTATAATAACTCAATTTCCTAAACTCTAACTTATTCATAATACGACGATGCCTACATCTGGAAAAATAGGTTGGAAAGAGAGAGAATTATGGAAGAGTTGAGTCAGAGGAATTGGATTTTTGTAGGATGCCTACAATAAGTAAATGTGAGGTCTTTGGTAGATCATGGGTGTACTGAAAGGTGTAAGCTTCCTGATAAGAAGCCTTAAGGCAAGAATACCTATCCACCTTAATGGTGAAAGACAATAAGAGATTCAGCAGATTTTAACAAGTAAAAGAAGCAAGATGAAGAAGGGTACGGGATACCCAGTTAGTGAAGATGATCATTATTTACATTCAGGAAAAGAGATATAAGCATTTTGAGTTACTTTCAACAGTAACAAAGGTATGTAGAATCAGCTACATCCATCTCAGTTATGCCCTATGGGGGCTAACATATATAGTTAAGAGAAGGATGGGATATCAGGATCCGGCTGGGGTAAGAGTAACCCAAAATGGTGAATGGATTGTTTGTGTTAGTTGATATTTTTCGAAGGATATTGCAAATATGGTTATAGATCTCCTTGTGAGACACCTAGATGGTGCACTCTAAAATAGTATAGTTAGATATGAGTACTACGAAGATAGGCACTAGAAGCTTGGAAGGGATAAATATTATCTTAGTGTGGCTCCCATCCATAGTAGAGAGAGAATGTCAGGCAACCTGAAGAGACACCGGATGGAGCAAAAGGTAGCTAAATGCAAAATAATGTCTTGTTCGAGTTTTCAGAATAAAGTGATAGATCTAGATGTTAGTGGGGAATAAGAAAAGAGTTAGTGAAGCATTATGAGTAAGATATGATACATGGATGATAATGGTAGAAAAAAATGAATGACAGTATTATAGAGTCTATAGTCAAGTGGAGGAAAATACAAGAAATGACAAGCCTTGAGGCAACAAGGGAGTATAGACCATAAAGTTATATCCTCATTTCGAGAAACAAATTCGTGACTGAAATGCAACTACCAGAAAGAAGAGTTAAACCTAGAGTTATAGAAATCAGTATGGGTTGGTGAATAAGACAAACTAAACATGAATTAGGGGCTAAGTGATTTGATAATAGTCAGCATCATGAGAATTTTAGATTTGCGTTCCGGCAATGATAGAATAAACAACAAAAAAAGATTCATGAGGAATTCCGAGAATGGTCGTTCAGGAAGACACTTCCCTAAAGCAAGCAATGTGAGTAAGTTTAATCTTAAGGGACTGTAGGTGCTAGTTACACTAAGTGCCACCCTCGCGAGTAAGAAATTTTGTTTTCTTGGTACAGAAGGCTTACGGCAAGGTGAGTAAGGGTCATCGATGATGTGAGAAGACGCCAAGGCTGAAGAGGTAAAACATCTACAGGTAGATCGTCGTAGTGCTAAATCTTAGTACACCTCTAAAAGGGGAAATATAGAGTGATATGGCATTAAGTTAGAATTAAGTAGTTCTAGTGATTATGGAATGGTAAAGGAAGAATGTGATAAACGAAAGAGGAATGAGATAGCACTTATCCAAATCTTACAGATATGCTACGATTCAAGAATATTGTGCAAGAACGACGTCAAGGAGAGGAAGTAAGGGTTCCTGCCTGGGATGTTATTGATAAATAAGGAGCCACTGTGAGAGGTAAGTTAAGGCGAGGAAATAACCCAAGAAAGATTACGCAGAATGTTGATATAAGAATGAGCCAACGAGTAGTTAATAGTTGATTCAGGAAGAGCCTAGTTATGGCCAGACAAGAGGTTGCAAACAAATCAACAGATTGTGCAAGATAAACATAGTAGAACCCAACATGGGGAATTCAACCTCGAAGAATATCATTATAATACTTGAGATATATTCAAACAAGAGTCGGGCTAGTTAAAGGTACCATATGAGTGTTACGGGGATAAAAGAAAGTGCCCCTGGGAAGGCAGTCAAAATATCAGTCAGAAGTAGCCCTACAAGCATAAGGGCATGGAGGTAAGTAACTACGGATAATTATGGGCAAGGAAGGACATCAAAAGGTCCATCGAGTATACGATATAATAAGCTCATAGCTTTACAAGAGTCAAGGGTTCTCCCTAAGTACTAAAACAAAAGACTAGCTGAGGGAATATGGAAGAAGGATTCAGCCTAAGCACAGTAACCTAAAGAGGAAATGGTCTTGTAACAACAGTCTCACAACGACATTGTATACACTTCATAAGAAAGTGGCACCTACTGTATCCAAGATCATATGAGTTGTATGGAATTCCAATATGTGTGGGCACTAAGATAAGCTAAGTATGCACACAAAAGGGGGAAGAAAGACAAGGAAAAGTAAACGTTTAAAGAAAGCTGAGAAGGAACAAAAGGAATTATTCGATCAATAATCCGGAGTTAGTTACATTATGGATACACTTAAGAGTTTGGAGTTTTATACATGCAACATATACAGTCGTGGAAGATTCCGGTATAAGTTAAAAGAAAGAGTTGAGCCCAGGTCATAGATCGAATTGTTAAAGGATTATATCGTGGGTATTCCATGATGCCCATGAAGGGCTAAACATAATAACTAATAACATAAACCGCAGATTAGGAGATAACTTAAGCCTATATAAAGGTCTATTAGAAGAAGGAAGAAACTAAAGAGTTACATCAATGAAGTAAATTAGGAATCTGATTATTGGACCCAAAAAATTATAGAAATCATGATTGAGCACATTACAGGGTCACTCTTAATAACAGAAGTACAAGAGAGATAGTACAACCTCCATAGTCTATAACGGCTCTACGATAAAGTTGGTTAGAAGAAGTACCAGCCTCATAAGAAGTCAGTACGAAGCTCCCACCGGATTATAGTATTATATTAAAGCTCCAAGTTGTGGATGTGAATCAACCTATATGGAAGGGATATTATGAAAGAGGTAGAAGATGTGATGCGATGTTTTAAGGTAAGTAAGGTAAAGGTGAACAACGTACGAGATACTCAAATGCATAAGTTTGTGAATAGTCCTTATTTTGGATAGAAGGCTAGAAGCACGGAAATTCAATATCCAAGAATGATAGCAGCATCGCTAATGATATATTTTCCAGCCTATGGTTTCTAGGTATTGAGAGGCCTAGTCAGGAGAGCAAAGAAGATTTAGAGAAAATGTGATATCTCGCTTGATGCTCCAGAATAACATAAGGAAATCTATGGTACAGCTAAGTTGAAGGAAGGTTGCAAGTAGTATAAATAGATATGTGTAGGTCGCAAGTTAAAGTACGGTAAGTGACAAGGTTTTAGGAAGACAGGAGTAAGGATAAGAAAAGGCGAGTGAGAAGGTGACAAGAATGAACAAGTTCTCGGGATTAAGACCATGAAAACAAGAGAGCTGATGGGTTCTCTAAGTTATAGAGAGCTCAATATAGCTTGAATGAACTCAAATGAGTCTAGGACTAGTAGCATTCAGAAAAGATGGAATGCTTCCCTGGTAGTGCAATGAGGGTGTAATTGTGATAGATAAAGGATGACGTTTGGGCCTTCGATGGAGTAATGATTTGAAGAGGATTTCATGAATTGCACGGAATTAGAATACCAACATAAGGTGAATCACATTGGGATGCTATAAAATACAATTATTAAAGTACAGTATCGCCCCTAAGTGGATCAGGAAAATCACTTCAAATGCTTCACGATGCAACGTAAGCCCTAGTGGCAGTATATTACGTAAGAAATTTCAATTTATCAATGGATGAGTGTAGATCAACGTTGAGGTTAATAAACAATGGATGGGTAAAAGTTGCAAAGTAGGAGATGAGATTGGGCCATCAGCCTTAAGATGGACAGTAATGAAGAAGCGTTAAAGGACTTGGCTTTATAAGCAACAAGAGTAATCTGGAGTTCGGTAGCAGGCCTCTATAATGATAAATCGAAGTAAGAATTATGGTATAGTATGGCCTACATAGATGTAGTAAAGCTAATGACGCCTAGAGGAACAACTTGATATAATTTTATATATGTTCACAAAGTGAAGCTTAGATATTGGCTAAAAGTTAGAGGAAAGAGAAGAGAAGAGTCGCATAGGCGCACATACAAAGTTAGAATCGTAAAGGCTACAAGATAAAAGGTAGTAATAGTTACAAGATTAGAAGGATTCCAACTAAAAATCGTGGTGTGAGAAAGAGGCTTAAAGGGGGAAATGCACTGGTCTTTGGGATTCATTCACAGAACGGTCGCCTAGATGGCAAGAGGAATACTAAAGTATTCGCAAAAGCTATGAGTTATAAGAATGATAACTGCATCAGTCAGCATTCGAGGACAAATGTTCCAAAGGGGGGAATGATGTTACACCCCATGTTTTTTTATGTGGGAGTACGCCATAACTAAATTGATATAAGATCGAAAATGAGACATTACGTCCCGCATTTTCGTACATTGAAGTTTCATCGTATGTAAATCGACGTAAGTTCGGGAATGGAATTTATTTTAGGATTATAAGTGTCACACTATTTAAACAAAGGATAAGTAAATTTGTGATGGTAAGAGGGTAAGCAAATCGAAAAAATGAATTTCGTCAAAGTTTGGCATTTTGAGATAAAATACGGGTCAAGCTAAAATACCCGGTATTTATGGAATAGTGCCATAGAAGGAACTACATGACCATGATAGTACAGTGTATAAAGTGTATTAAAAGTGAGTAGTATTTTAAGCAAGTTGAGATAATTTTTAATTATACGGGTAATTGGTAATTATCCAAAAACATTGGATAAGACATAACGTGGCAAATTTGCCTTGAAGTGCATGGTGATTCATCCATTATTAATATATATGTGTCATGATTTGAAGATTGGACAAAAAGCTTCCAATGTTAATAAGACACCATTTTAGGAAATGGTATCATTATGTCTTAAAGACATAAAGTCACATCTTCACTCTTATTAAGTTGGATTTGAAGAATTCAAAATAGATGGAAACGTGAAATGAAGAGATCCAATTCAAGTAACCAAGACATAAAGTCATATCTTGTATCAAGATCCAATTCATAGCTTGTATCAATAATATGATGGAAATGTGAATGATATAAAGTCATATCTTGTATCAAGATCCAATTCCAGTAACCAAGAATGAAGAGCTGGAAACGTGAAATTGCTTCGGAAAATTCATACAAGATCCGATTATGCGAAAGATGCAATTTTAAGAAAGCACGGTATAATCTTTCTCAAGAATATCATACTAATTTTTCCCTACTTCCGTATGCTATTACGTGTTGTCGCAATTGGCATGTGTTAGACGAAATTTCAAGAGAATCGACTCAGGTATGTTAAGGTCATCCCTTCTTTCTTTTGGCATGATCCATACGATATGAATAAAACGTGCAAATGCACAAATTCCATAAATGACTCTATTCATAGAAGTATTAGAGATATCTATGTTCCTGAATTTCCATGTGTCGTAATATTTTATCATCTATTCATGGGTCTCTGAAAAATATGAAAATTGAGAAAAAAAAATTTACTTTATGATATTGCTCAAAGACAAAATGGTCTTATGAGATTCCGAAAGATTTTATTAATGTACTTTTCATGCATTGCATTCATGTGCATTGACCCATGACTAGATGGCGTTATATACGTGTATATATGTAAATATATGTATACGGGATATGGAAAAAGGTTACAGCGTTATATATGCACCACCACGATCAGCTGGTATATGATGATGATGTTGCCCACAGTGGCTGAAATATGATTCAAATGGCGTTATATACGTGTATATATGTATGTATATATATGTATATGGGATATGGGAAAGGTTATGTCGTTATATATGCACCACCACCTGATCAGCTGGTATATGTTGATGATTTTGCCCACAGTGGCCGATATGATATGATGGGATGCCCTTAGAGGCTGATGATGTTATGAGACATGTACCTATGCACGACATGACATTCATACGCATATGCATGATACTAAAATTATTTCATGATTTACAAAGTTTTCAGATTTACAGGTGGAGTCATTTACTCTATATTTTCTCCATCTCTATTATGTTCTTAGTTATGTACCTTACATACTCAGTACATCATTCGTAATAACGTCCATTTTGCCTGGGGACGCTGTTTCATGCCCGCAGGTCCTGATAGACAGGTCGAGAGCCCTCCAAGTAGGCAATCAGCTCAGCGGAAGATGTTGGTGCACTCCATTTGCTTCGGAGTTGCGTGTTTGTTTAGTATGATTTAGACGTGTATTGTTTGGTATGGCAGGACTCTGTCCCGACTTTTGTGACATTTATGTACTATTAAAGGCTTGTAGACATATGTCATGTATGTGAATGATTGTACGGCCTTATCGGCTTATGTTTTGAGTTTATAAATGATTATGTTGGCCTATTAAGCCTATATGTCACGTGTATATGATGAGGTAATAAGAAAGATATGTTACGTTGGTACTCGGTTGAGTAAGGTACCAGGTGCCCATCGTGGCCCATCAGTTTGGGTCGTGACATATTTGCACTGAATTTCTCCAAATCTATTTATCGCTAGGCCTACCTCTGGCACAACGAGGCTCCCAAATTAGGACGCGAATTTACATTCCTGCAATATGTGTTCAAATATTACTAACTTTTCAGAATCCTTACCAACTTGTTTACCTTTTGTTTTTCTTTATTTTTATTATTATTATTCCCATCCCCTAGGGTTGGTTCGCACATACTGGCATCATCAGCATATCACACCAGATCTAGAGGCCCTCTACCTCCTCCTCCTCCAAGTAATACGAAAAGCAGAGGAAAAGCTAAGATGGATGACTTGAGTGGTATTCTAAAAGAAAACGCTGAGAATGCGGAAACTTTAGATGGTCGGAGTACTCCAGCACAAAATGACTTGGTTTTGCGATTGGAACAAAAGATATTGGAGTTACAAGGAGAACTTGAGCAAAATCGCATCTTAGCAAACCTCTCCCTCACTTTGAATGTCCCAGACATTAACCAACAAAATGCTCAAAACCCAGCACCTCCTCAAAATACGCCAAACCAACGACCACAAAATCCTCCTGCACCCCATCAATATGCAGCTCCACCTCAAAACCCCAATCCTTTACCGATACCAACTCCTCCAAAACACCATCATCAACCAACTCAGTATCCACAAACCACTACCTATCACGCTCCTCAAAATACACCAGAACTCATTCCCGATCCTCAAAACTCAACCAACGACCACCACTACACCCAAATCCCTAGCACTCACCAAAACAACCCCATATACGTGGAAACCGTACCTCACTCCACTCAACCAATCTCCTATACACCAGAATCCGCTGAGAAGGACCTGCTCATCAAGAACATGGCCAAAGAGCTCAAGAAATTGACAAGTCGAGTTTAGGGTTTTGAAGAAGGTAAAGGGATAGAAGGTTTAACTTATGAGGATTTATGCATACAACCAGACGTGGAATTTTTGAAGGGTTACAAACCTCCTAAGTTCGAAATGTTTGACGGAACAGGTGATCCCAAGGTTCATTTGAGAACTTACTGTGACAAGCTCGTGGGGGTCGGAAAAGATGAAAGGATCTGAATGAAGCTCTTCATAAGAAGTCTTATCGGAGATGCCCTATCCGTGTACATAAGCCAGAACCCTAAGAAGTGGGCCAATTGGGTGAGCATAGCATCAGAATTTATGGACCGGTTTAGGTTCAATACGGAGAATTCACCAGATGTCTTCTATATCCAGAACCTAAAGAAGAAGTCAGTTGTGACTTTCTGCAAGTATGCTACTCGGTGGAGGTCAGAAGCAGCTAAGGTCAGACCAGCACTAGAAGAAGAACAAATGAACAAGTTCTTGTGAGCACGTGATTTTTGCCTCACGAAAAACTACTCCAAAATAAATCAAAAAATAAAATAATTTCTTTTACTGTGCAATTTTTTGAATTTTGCGTGGTGTTTGTTAAATATTTGTCTTATATCCGTAAATGTTTACTTTGTCATAACAAAATGAAAATAAAAATAAAAATATATGTTGCATGCATATCTAGGATTTAATTATGCATTTAATAATTGATTCAAAAAATAAAATCACAAAAAATATGTGTCTGTTTTAATTTTAATATTTCACTGTGTGATTAATGTTTTGTTTATGTGTTAAATAATTATTATAAAGTAATTAATATTTTTTATGAGGTTAAAATTATTTTATAATTAAAATTAGGAATTTGAATTAGAAAATAAAAAATAAAAAATATATATAAATAAAACTCGGACCTGGATTAAAATCCAGGCCCAAATCAAGATACCCCCCCACAGCCCAATCAAACGAGCCCAGATCCGGTCTTATTCAAACGAGTCAAAACGACAGCGTTTGGTCGTAGCTTATCAGTGACCGTTGGATCAAAGCCAACCAACGGCTGAGATCCCACGAACCTAACCCGTAATCATTACCCGATCCGATACCCGGTTCAACCCGTCCCCCCAGCTTAAACCAAACGACATCGTTTGGTTAAGTGGATAAATCCTGACCTTTCATCCTACTAGATCTAACGGTCAGCATCAACCCACCCCGTCCCTATATAAGCCCAAACCCCTACCCCGGCCCCCTAACTTAACACCCCCCTCTCCACTGTTCATCATCATCTTCCGAAACCCACCCCTAACCCTAGCCGCCCTAGGATCCCATCGCCTGAAACCCGGCGGCAACAACGCCGCCGGTCACCAAAATAACACCCTAGAACCCCCTGAACATCCTCTATCCAGATATGCTAGCCACTTGGCTCGAATCTTCCTGAAGGTTCTCGAATCTTCATTTGAAGATTCGAGCCGAGCTTAGATCTAAACCAAACAACCCCTAGTTAACACCATAGTACCCCCTAGCATGCCTCGTTATGGATCTGGTGTTTGTTTGGCTCGAATCATTTCAGAGCTTCTCGAATCTTCTTTTGAAGATTCGAGCCAAACAAGAACAAACTCAGATCTGTTCTAAACTGACACCAAATGACCCCTAGGCTACCCTCACCCTTGTGTCGTATTTGGTCCCCCTCGAATCTGACCGGAAATGGTTAAGTCCCAAATCGGACCTTCAAGAACCCTAGAAATACCAGACTTTTGGATTTTGCCCAAATTAAATAAAGATTGAGGTTTAATCGACCTTAGTCAAAGTATTTTCAGTGGAAAATACTTCGACTAAGGTCTGTTTGATTTCAAACAAAGTCCAAATCCAAGTTGAGTTCGAGTCCGGTTAAAATTGAAAGATTCAGAGGTACTTTTCTATTTCTTTTGTATTCTGCATGTATTTTGTTTGTTTTAATAGCCTGTTAATTTTTCATATTTTTGTTTGATTTAATTCTGTCATTTTTGTCTCATACCCGTCTATATGATCAAAATATGAAGCTGTTTCTGTTGGTTGTGATTATTTACAATGTGAGTAATCGACTCGATTAAGTTCGTCGATTAGTTATATTATGAATTCTCATTTCTGAAAATGCTGATTGAAACAGTCTGTTTCTTTTGTTTTAGACTAATTATGGACAA
Source organism: Nicotiana tabacum (assembly GCF_000715075.1). Classification (NCBI taxonomy): domain Eukaryota; kingdom Viridiplantae; phylum Streptophyta; class Magnoliopsida; order Solanales; family Solanaceae; genus Nicotiana; species Nicotiana tabacum. The sequence goes on along the minus strand of NC_134086.1, from coordinate 68,289,446 downwards.
ATGTTGTAAATAGTCAACTTATTAATACTCGTCAATTAAATCATGTTTGTTTGCAAATCAGTAAATTCAAATGAATGTTGTGTATATGTTGTTTTCTGAACAGGGCATTGTCAGTATATTGACAATGCTCCTGTGTGTGTTTGATTTTAGTCCAATGTTGAAATGCAGTTGAATTATTAGGCTGAATTCAGTATAATAGTGTTGTAATGTTATTTTTGAATTCAAGTTTACAAATGTTGATTAGATGTAATTGTGTTAGAAGGTTACATTCTTAGTTAGGATTCAGTCCAAAACTTTAGGATTGGTTGTAGCTGTCTTAAATCAGATTAATAATCAGGTTTGAACAGATTTTAAAAATTTGTATTGTTAGATTTTAAGTTTGACAGCAGTAATAATAGTAATCACAGTAGGATTTCTGAGGGTATTTCTGGGACAGAATAGTGAGGGCAATATGATAGCACAATGGGCTGAAAGTGGACAATTATTGGCTATTATTTAAAGTGATAATGGGAAACAAGGGATAATGGGGCTGCTTAAAATCAGGATAGGATCATTTAAATTATTCAAAAGCAGTTTTTAATGGAACTTTTTGATTTTAAAAGAAGAAAAGGGTCCAGGAAGCACTTAAAAAGATAGGACCAGACCTGTATAAGTACAGGAAGCCATCAGATTTGAAAGGGGAGAAGAAACAGAGAAGAAAAAAAAAGAAAAAAGGAGAGCTTTCAGAGAAGAAAAAATAGGAAGAGATTGAGAGATTTGAGGATCAGATTTTAAAAAGCAGATTTTAAGAGGGAATTGAGAGAGAGAAATGAGTTTTCAGACAGAATTTTAGATCAGATTTTGAGAGAGAATTTAAGAAAAATACACCTAGAGTGAGATAAAAGAAAAAAAAAAGTCAAGCAAAAAATCAGATTCCTCTTGGAATCTGAAGAGGAAGAAGAAACAGAAAAGAAACCAAAAGAGAGTATTCGCACACACACACACACACACACAGTGAAGCTGAAACAGAAAAATAGAAAAGAAAAGAAAAATCCGAAACCTTGTTGTTCTTTTGGAATCTGTCCGGGTCTGTGTATTGATACTATTTGGTTTAAAAATCTGAAATTCTTTAAGAAGCTTTGCTCTTGTGAATCTGGGTTTCTCGGGTCTCATTATTGCTCAAACCTGTGGAAATACTGATATTCTGCCAGTATTTTGTTACTGCTGCAACTGCTGAAACTTACTTCTTCTACCTTCATTTCCATGTACTTATCTTTTAGATTCTATGTTGGAAAGAGATTCAGCACGATGAATCAATGAAGCTTGAATTGCAATTCTATTTTTATTTTGTCTAAGTTCATTATTTTAAAAGTTCAGTCTTGTTTTGTGTTTGGTTAATATAGTAGTATGTTTGACATGATAATTAGTAGTTGATTATTCTCTTTTAAAACTCATATAAGTGCTGTAATAATATTATCTATACTAGAATTTCTCATTAGTATAGTTATATGTGAGTTGTCAAAACAGGGAGTATGGCATAAAAATGGGCCATTGATTACATCCCATAATACCTATAGCTAAATGTAAAGTAGAATGGAAGTATTAAGAAGTTACATTAGTAGTATATCTTGTAAAAAAATATATATATGATTTTGTTTAGATTGATATAAGCTATTATATGGCATGATGACAGGTATATTTATAATCATATGAGTAAGGTGAGTTGGTATAGCTCGTTATGATGTTAAGAATATTATGAATGTTTAGGCGCACAACTATGTTGTATGTAATATAATTTTATTGAATCAATTCGAATAATAACTCCTTTCTCATCAATTTGATTATTTAGCGTTATAAATAAACTAAGCAATTATAATTTTGGATTAAAAACAAGTATGTGAGAATGAGATGATATGTAAATTGCAACACTTTATATCAATGGTAAGTAGAAATAAAACTTGCACTAAATAAAAATAATAAAAATTCTTGAAAAATATTTCTTCCCTTTATAAATCATTTTTAGTTTCATATACAATTCATTCTTTGGCATATATATATATATATATATGTTGTATTTGTTAAAAATCCTATTTTTATTCTTTTCTTCGAATTTGAATAGCGGGATGAATATAATTTATACTCGGAAATTATAATCGACGGGCAATATTTAATAGATTGTGAATTCTTTTCAAAGAATTTAAGGGCCTCTAAAATGGGAGTTCTCATGATTTTCACATAAAAATGTATGAATATAATAAACAATTTGTGGAAAATCCATAATAACATTACAAATATTTTGCGCAATTAGGGATGCGTTCGCGTACCCTGATTATATTTTTTAAAAGCAAATTCGGATTATGCGTACGCGCAATTTCGAACGAATATTTAATAAAAAGGATTTCTCCAAAAATGTTAAATTAATTTCATAAAAACCCGAGATGTGCGGTTCACTATTTAAGAAAAACAAATATTCTTGATTCGACACAATTTCGAAAAAATAATTGTTTAATAAATATATTATCAAAAATTATCGTGTACACGTACGCGTGACACAATTCCACATTTTTAAATTTATAACACGAATATACGTACGCGTAATTCGATTCAAAGAAGGGCCCTTAATCACAATAAGTAAAAGCGGTAGTAAAATCACGTAACAAAAATGTATTTAATAAAATCAAGATAATTAAGCCAATAATAAAAACAGTTGAGCGACCGTGCTAGAACCACGGAATTCGGAAATGCCTAACACCTTCTTCCGGATTAAAAGAATTCCTTACTCGGGATTTCTGGTTCGCAGAATAACAAACAGAGTCATATTCTCCTCGATTCAGGGATTAAAACCGGTGACTTGGGACGCCTTAAAATTCCCAGGTGGCGACTCTGAAATAATTAAAAATCCCGTTTCGACTGTCCTTAAATTGGAGAAAACTCCCACGCGCCCCGCGGGCGCGGTAAAAAGGAGGTGCAACAGCTCTGGCGACTCTGCTGGGGAAAAAGTGCAGTGTAAACTGTAACCCAGAACCATTGGTTCAGGGTTTAAAGAATTCGAGCTTAAAATATCTGTGTTAATTGGCTTTATTTACTATATGATTTTCAACTGTTTATATGCTAATATGCTAAATGATGTTTTTACCGCTTTAATATTATTTGAATTGTGAATATATACAACTGCTACGAAACCCCCTTCGTTTTGAGTCTTCTAAATTTATGGTGCACACGTGCGCGTGGCCCACCTTTCTGTTAAAGTCATACCAAATAAGACGGAGTTGGGACAAGTAACTAGGCCGGGTAGACTTTCGTGCTCCCGGTACGTTGCCCCCACTTCGGCTCAAACTGTCCGTTTGGGTAAGCCAGGTTTAGAACAATCAACCTCAGGTTTTACACTTAGAATAACTCAGCCATGTACCGGATCCCTAGTAGGAACGAATATTTGCATCATATGCATTTGGCCTTGGAGACTCAACACAGGGGTTGGGTCTGTCTAGGACAGGTGAACCCGAAACAAAAAGACCAGCATGATGCATCCTACTTGCTACTTGTGCATTCATTTGCCTCTAACATGCTTGTTGACCAACTTAAATGAAATCATGGTGAGAAGAGAGGAATAAAATAGGTTGTTTTAAAAATTTCAAAAAAAGAAAAATAGTTTTAAATCTTGAAATAAAGGTATTTAATAAATAAAAAATTTTCGAAAATGATTTTTTAGTATAAATTTTCAAAATGAATTTTGACTTTATTAAAATTAAATTTCAGATACAAAATGAGCACCACACAAAGCCCCTCATCCACGAGTACAGAAGAATTTCTATTTCAGCTTCAAATGTGGTGGTATGATTTAGGCGAAGATGGTCAAAAATGGGTCGTCAAGCATTTGGGAAATCTCACGGACATTATGAAAGTTAAACCCCGTGATGATCTGATTGCGGCGTTAGTAACTTTTTGGGACCCTGTTCACAATGTCTTTCGTTTCTCTGACTTCGAGCTTACTCCTACATTAGAGGAGATAGCTGGCTATGCTAGTTTTGACGGAAGTCTAAGAAATCAAAGCCTGATATTCACAAAGGCTCCTTCGGTACATCGATTCTTCGGTCTTCTGAACATCAGCAGTCAAATTAGGAAAAACAATGTCATCAATGGATGTTGTTCCTTTAACTTTTTGTATTCAAGGTTCGGAAAGTCAGATGGGTTCGAAATTCATGAGAAAGGCCTTACTAACAAGCAAAACAAAGACACTTGGCAGATTCACCGTCGCTTTGCCTTCATGGTGGCTTTTCTAGGAGTCATGGTCTTCCCAAACAAAGAGCGAACAATTGATATTCGCACCGCAAAAGTTGTGCAAATCCTCACCAACAAAGAAAATCACACCCTTGTCCCCATCATTCTATCAGACATTTATCGGGCTTTGACTTTATGTAAATCAGGAGCAAAAGTCTTCGAAGGATGCAAAATTTTGTTGCAAATGTGGGTGATTGAACATCTCCAACAACAGCCCAAGATCATACAGTATGGGCCAAACAATGATAATTACATTGAGAGTTATGAGGAAAGAATAAAAAATTATCAGGCTCCAGAAGGGATAGAAGCATGGGTATCTCATCTAAGGGCTTTAACGGTAAATCAAATTGAATGGACTTTGGGATGGCTCCCGATGAGGGAAGTGATACACATGTCAACCTCGAATAGTTATCTGCTACTATTGGGATTGAGAAGCATCCAGCCGTATGCGCCACTAAGAGTCCTAAGACAACTAAGGAGATATCAAATAGTTCCTGATGATGAAGATTTGAGTACGCAAGTAATCGAATTACACCCAGAAGCCATTATTCCTGAGGCTCTACTTCAGCAGATGTGGAATGGATGTCGATACTTGAAAAGTGATACTCAAGTCCCAGACACTACAAAGGGTGAGATAAATCCTGGATATGCAAGGTGGTTTGAAAAACGGTCTCGCGTGGATGATGTACCAGAACCTGAGCTAAGAAGGCCAACAAAAAGACCCCATGTTCAAAACTTCAATGATAAAATCCAAGAGCGGTTGATCTGGGGAGAAAAGGAAAAAGGGTACAAAGCAACTATCCATGCCCTAAAAGAAAATCTGAGAAGCCTCAGTTTGGAGAAAGATTTGCAAGCACAAGAAGTCGAAGGCAAGAAGAAGAGTCTAGCTTGTGAGAATGAAAATCTTCATGCTCGATTCCAAAAAATGAAAAGAGTTTCTGAAACACCAAAGAGGAGCTGGAAGGATCAAAAAACCATCGTCAATCTTTTTGAAAGAATGCAAGATTATGATTCCATTCTTGCAGAAAACGAAAGGGCGTTGAGCAAAGCAAAAGAAAGGATCCAACGATTAAACGAAGAAGCCAGATCTAATAAGGAACGCCAAGATAGGCAATCCGAAAAAGACAGGGCACAATTCAAGAAGGAAAAAGACCATTGGATACGATCAGAAGACCAGCTTCGTGCACAACTAGAAGAGGCAAGAAGATGCAACAGAGAACATCAACAAGCAGACATCGACAGGGAAAGAGCGCATGCAAGATTAGAGCAGGCCAGACTCCGAGCTCTATTAGAATCAGCTCTAGATCAGGAAAACCGTGTCAGAGATATAGCCACCACTCGTCAGCAGCAATTGCAGAACCAAGACCAACGTCTCCAAGATTTCAGGGCACAAATCCACAACCTGGCGGTCTACACTTCTCAAAGTTACGTAAACTGTCAAGGAATGGATTATGAAAGGTTTATAGAACATGCACCCACTTTTGCCCGTCATCTAGCAATAGAGTTGGAAAGGATGTATCGTACGCTGGGAGGTCATCTAGGTCAAGCCCCACATTAAGCAAATAATCTAATAATTTACAACACAAGTGGAAAGTGGGGCACGTTGTGAGATGTTAAGAATTGTATCTTTTATTTTGATTTAAGTGTGTGTGTTTCAAGCCATTTTCTTACAAAGTTTTCAAATGTAATGTCTGTTCATCTTTGTATAATGAATAAAAGTGTTTGCCTCATGTCCGAACTACGCAAGGTCTGATTCATGCGGGGGCATGATACGTAGGCAATCTCTATAAGATTCGACCACCACAATAAAAGGAATATAATAAATAAAATAAAAGTGAGTAACAATAAAAATTTCAAGAAAGATGGGACGACACAAGCAGCCGAGCAAATGTATAATAGAAAGGGATTATTTGTCTAGGAGCATTGCATCTCAACGTGTGATTATATATGTGTTAAACTCTCAAAACTAACAAGTTTGTTCATTTCCAGAACTCAAGCAGTTAGTTTCTCTAAAGAGTATACTGGCATACTATCATTATCACACAAGATCAAAAGGACCAATACCCGAAAGTATGTCTATCCCAGATGTTGACACAGGTATGGAGCTAGAAGAGATGGATGTCGGGAAAATGAAAGAAGAGATGTTTAAACTCAAGCAGCAAATGGCTGAGATGTACCAAGCCTGGTCTACAGGACAGTTACCCCCGTCTTACTCAACTAACCTTGCTCCATCAATGACCCAAACTCAGGATAATATTACCACTAAATTATCCCCAAATTTCCCCATTTACCAGCACTACCGAGGCACCACCTCTCAGACACCGCAGTCTCCACCTCCGAAACCGGTTCCATATTTTCCTCCACCTATGACTCCTGTTTTCGTAGCACCTCCCCCTGCTACATTCCACAAATCTCCTAGTGAGCCTACATTCCAGGCCCAGGACAACCAATATTACCCCCCGGAGCCCACCCTCAAAGCCTCCGAAATCCATTCAACTGCTCCTCGTTTTGATCTCCCAACCGAAATTGACAAGCCAGCCAAAAATGCTGAACAAGAAGAGATGTTCAGGAAGGTCAAGAGTCTAGAACAATCGTTCAGAGACATGCGAGGATTAGGTGGGCAAGTCAGTGTAGCATACAAAGATTTGTGCTTATTCCCCAATGTACAATTACCAGTTGGCTTCAAGATGCCCAAATTTGACCTATACAACGGGCACGGCGACCCAGTAGCCCACTTAAGGGGTTTCTGTAGCAAGATGCGAGGAGCTGGGGGAAAGGATGAATTATTGATGGCTTACTTCAGTCAAAGTTTAAGCGGATCAGCTTTGGAGTGGTATACACGCCAGGACCATGGGAGATGGTACACCTGGGATGACCTGGCACAGGCATTCGCATACCATTTCATACAATCTGGAAATCATCCCAGATCGACTATCTTTGACAAAGTTTGAGAAGAAACACAATGAAAGTTTCAGAGAGTATGGTTTCCGGTGGAGAGAACAGGCAGCAAGAGTGGATCCTCCTATGAAGGAGAGTGAAATGGTAGACTACTTCCTCCAAGCCTTGGAACCAACTTACTATGCCCATCTAGTTTCAGCGGTTGGGAAATCATTCAACGAAGTGGTGAAGATGGGAGGTATGGTGGAAGAAGGCCTCAAGACAAATAAAATCATGAGCTATTCAGCGATTAAGGCGACTACTCAAGCCATTCAAGGCAGGGTAGGAGGAATCGGAAGAAAGAAGAGGGAGGAAGCAGCGGTAGTTGATTCAGGAATTTGGTCAGGACCCAGAGGTTCACCGCCTTACTATAATCAACAACGACCTCGCCAATCAACTTACCACCACGATTCGTCCCAACTATCACCCTTCGGAGCCTCATTTTTCCATTAACCATGCTCAAACATACAATCAGTCACCTGTTCACGCCAATTGGCGAGCTCCTGCCATACCAAGTACTTACCCACGAGCCTATCCCGGACCATGTTTCAGGCCTAGGCCAGCATTCAAGGGAGAAAGGGAACAGAAAAAGAAAACTTACACTCCATTGGGAGAGTCTTACACTAGTCTGTTCCACAGGCTGAGACAGCTAGACATGCTAAGACCAATACAATCGAAGCTACCCAATCCTCCGCCAAAGAATCTGGATTACACCATTAGCTGTGAATATTGCTCCGGTGCACCAGGCCATGATACGGAGAAATGCTGGCATTTGAAAAATGCAATACAAGAGCTGATTGATACTAATAAAATCGAGGTTCAAACCCCCGAAGCTCCCAATATCAATAGAAATCCAATGCCAGCCCATCAAGAGGCCAATATGATAGAAATCATACAAGCTGATGGGGAGACAAAGAAGCCGTCACAAACTGTCATGATGATCAAGTCTCATGAAGCCAAGCCAGATAAGCAGTTAACAGAGGAGAAGTCGGTACCTAAGCAGAACAGAAATGGTGATAAACCATCTATGATAGTCGAGGAGGGATCATCGAGCAAAGTTGCCACAAATCAAGAAAGGTTGAAAGTGATAGTACCAGGGGTTTCTAGTAAACCCATTGTAGTCGTGGAAGGAGTCCGTGTAGATCAGGTTATTATCACACCTGTAACCCAGCTGCCAGTCATCAACAACAAAGCCATCCCATGGAACTATGAACGGGTGACTGTAATGTACATGGGAAAAAAAGTCAAGGAAGAAGTGTGTGAGGTGCAAGGCTTGACTCGTTCGGGAAGATGTTTTACGCCTGAAGAGTTAAGAAAAACTAAAAATAATCCAACACCAATAAAGAGAGTTGTGACGGAAGAAGAGGCGGAAGAGTTTTTAAGAAAAATGAAACTCCATGATTATTCTGTTGTGGATCAATAAGATGCCCGCTCAAATTTCATTGTTGTCATTACTGATCCATTCAGAGGAGCACCGTCTGGCTTTGATGAAAATCCTGAATGAGGCTCATGTTCCTGAAAAAATCTCTGTAAATCATTTGGGAAGAATAGCCAACAGAATCTTTGAGACAAACAGAATTACATTTGCTGATGATGAATTGCCTGTGGAAGGTACCGAGCACAACAGAGCTCTTTACCTCACCGTGAAATGTGAAAACTCCGTAGTAACCCGGGTATTGGTTGACAATGGGTCAAGTGCAAACATCTGCCCTCTCTCCACTTTAAGCAAATTAAAAATTAAAGAGGAGAGGATCTAGAAGAATAGTATCTGCGTACGGGGGTTTGACGGTGGAAGCAGAGATTCATTTGGCGACATAGTGTTGGAACTAACAATAGGGCCAGTTGAATTCACAATGGAATTTCAAGTGTTGGACATAACTGTTTCTTACAACTTGTTGTTGGGTCGACCATGGATCCATGCTGCTAAAGCAGTCCCGTCAACACTACATCAGGCTGTCAAGTTTGAATGGGATCATCAAGAAATAGTTGTGCATGGGGAAGAAAGTTTAAATGCTGGCAGCAGTACCATTGTACCAGTCGAGAGAATAGAAAATGACCAGGGACCATGGGTATACCAAGTGTCCGACACAGTGTCGGTAGAGAAAATTCCAGAGGGGAAATACCTTCCGAATCCAAAGATATCCTCTGCATCAGTCATGATAGCCTATGAAATGTTAAAAAATGGTTTTACACCCGGCAAAGGTCTGGGCTTATCTTTGCAAGGAATTATACAACCAGTATCTCTCCCCGAGAACTGGGGAACATTCGGTTTGGGGTTCATACCCACTGTAAATGATGTGAAAAAGGCCAGAAAGTTGAAACACAAGGCATGGGTTCTTCCAAAACCAGTCCTACATCTGTCAAAGTCTTTTGTCAAGACCGGTGCTAAAAATCACCCGATAACAACAATTCCTAAATCCCGGGTCAATCCTGATGAGGAATTAATTGAAAGATTCGAGAAATTGTTTAATGATGTGAATATGTTGGAAAGCGGAGAAGGGTGTAGCAACGCAGAAGTTCAATTCGTTGCGCCAGAAACAAAGCTTAATAATTGGAAAGCCACTCCTCTCCCAATTCGAAAGGAGTCTTGGTAGTTTATTTTGATTTTCTTTCAAGTTTGTTTGGGTTACTTCAGGGTTGTAATCCCAAAGCTTATCTTACAGTTTGTTTGAAGTGTGCAAACCTTGTTATCTTTCATCATCCAATAAAAAGCAGTTTTCTTTTTCTTATCATTCCTGATAGTTTTCTTTTCTTTTTCTTCTTTTTTTTGTACAGTTCTTTTTTACACTGTCTCTAGTGATATGGCATGCATGAGGAATCCTCAGCCCAGTCTTAAAAATCAATCTGATTCCGAAGTAATAATTCAAGAAATATATTGTGATTATGAATCAGAATATGATGAAGATGAGGTTTTTGAAGAGATTAGTAAAGAGTTAATTCACTTTGAGGAAAAAATCAAACCTCAATATAAGTGATACCGAGGACATCAATATAAGGGACACGAGTAATGACCGGGAAACTAAAATAAGTGTCCATCTCGAACCAAAGATCCGAGAAGAGTTAATTAAAGCACTCATAGAATTCAAAGATGTTTTTGCATGGTCATATGACGACATGCCGGGCCTGAGCACTAATTTAGTGGTTCACAAATTGCCCACCGATCCAACGGTGCCTCCTGTCAAGCAAAGGCTGAGAAAATTCAAGCCTGATATGAGTGTGAGAATTAAGGAAGAAATCACCAAACAGTTGGAAGCAAAGGTCATTCGAGTCACTCGATATCCTGTTTGGTTAGCTAATATCATTCCTGTACCAAAGAAAGACGGCAAAATTAGAGTATGCGTCGATTACCGCAATCTCAACAAAGCAAGTCCGAAGGATAATTTCCCATTACCCAATATCCATATTTTGATCGATAATTGTGCCAAGCATGATATAGGATCTTTCGTGGATTGTTATGCTGGGTATCATCAAATTCTAATGGATGAAGAAGACGCAGAAAAAACAGCATTCATCACACCCTGGGGAACTTATTGCTATCGGGTAATGTCATTCGGTTTGAAGAACGCCAGAGCAACCTACATGAGAGCAATGACCACAGTGTTTCATGATATGATACACAAGGAGATTGAGGTATACGTGGACGATGTGATCATAAAATCAAAGCATCAGGCCGACCATATTGGGGATTTGAGGAAGTTCTTCTTAAGACTTCGCAGGTACAACCTCAAGCTTAACCCTGCCAAATGCGCATTTGGAGTTCCATCTGGAAAGTTGCTGGGATTCATAGTCAGTCGACGAGGCATCGAGCTAGACCCATCAAAAATCAAAGCCATCCAAGAATTGCCACCTCCAAGGAACAAAACTGAAGTAATGAGTTTGTTGGGAAAGTTAAATTACATCAGCAGGTTTATTGCTCAACTCACAACAACCTGTGAGCCAATTTTCAAATTGTTGAAAAAGGATGCTGCGGTCAAATGGACCGATGAGTGTCAAGAAGCGTTCGATAAAATAAAAGGGTACTTGTCGAACCCACCCGTGTTGGTCCCGCCAGAGCCAGGAAGACCTTTGATTCTTTACTTGACGGTCTTGGAAAATTCATTTGGTTGTGTATTGGGGCAACATGACCTCACTGGCAGAAAAGAACAGGCCATCTACTACCTTAGCAAGAAGTTCACAGCTTATGAGGTTAAGTATACTCATCTGGAGAAGACATGTTGCGCCCTAACTTGGGTAGCTCAAAAATTGAAACATTACTTGTCATCCTACACTACTTACCTCATTTCTCGTCTGGATCCATTGAAATATATTTTTCAAAAGCCTATGCCAACGGGAAGACTTGCAAAGTGGCAGATATTGCTCACAGAATTTGACATCATCTATGTGACTCGAACTGCAATGAAGGCCCAAGCACTGGCCGATCATTTAGCCGAAAACCCGGTCGATGAGGAATACGAGCCGTTGAAAACCTATTTACCCGATGAAGAAATAATGCATATCGACGAGGTGGAGCAAATTGAAAAACCTGGCTGGAAACGTTTCTTTGATGGAGCCGCTAACATGAAAGGAGTCGGGATAGGAGCTGTAATCATCTCTGAAACAGGGCATCACTATCCTGTTACGGCTCAACTGCAATTTTATTGCACCAATAATATGGCTGAATATGAAGCTTGTATTTTGGGATTAAGGCTAGCCGCAGACATGGGTATCCGAGAAATCTTAGTCATGGGAGATTCAGATCTTTTGGTACATCAAATTCAAGGAGAATGGGAAACCCGAGACTTAAAGCTCATACCATACCGACAATGTCTATATGATCTTTGTCAGCGGTTTCAATCAGTGGAGTTTCGACATATTCCAAGGATCCACAATGAGGTCGCCGGCGCATTGGCTACTTTGGCATCAATGTTGCACCATCCAGACAAAGATTATGTGGATCCACTACATATTCGAGTCCACGATCAGCACGCTTATTGCAAAATGGTTGAAGAAGAATTTGATGGTGAACCATGGTTCCACGACATCAAGGAGTATATCAGGATGGGGATATATCCCGCACAAGCCACAGGAGATCAAAAGAGGACCATTAGGCGATTAGCAAATGGATTCTTCTTAAGCGGAGGAGTTTTGTATAAAAGAACACCAGATCTTGGATTATTAAGATGCATAGATGCCAGACAAGCTACAGCTGTCATGTCTGAAGTACATTCGGGAGTTTGCGGACCCCACATGAGCGGATATGTGTTGGCAAAGAAAATCCTCCGAGCTGGTTACTATTGGCTTACCATGGAGCGAGATTGTATCAGTTTTGTGCGCAAGTGTCATCAATGCCAGATACACGGAGATTTGATTCATTCTCCACCATCCGAGTTGCACACAATGTCGGCACCATGGCCCTCCGTTGCTAGGGGCATGGATGTGATTGGACCAATTGAGCCGGCAGCATCCAATGGGCGTAGATTCATTCTGGTAGCCATTGATTATTTTACCAAATGGGTTGAGGCCAAGACATTCAAATCAGTGACCAAGAAAGCTGTGGTCGATTTTGTCCACTCAAATATCATATGTCGATTCGGAATCCCAAAGGTGATCATCACAGATAACGGTGCTAATCTTAACAGCAACTTAATGAAGGAAGTATGTCAACAGTTTAAGATTACACATCGCAACTCTACCCCATATCGGCCCAAGGTGAATGGAGCAGTCGAGGCAGCCAATAAAAACATAAAGAAGATACTTCGGAAAATGGTAGAAAGTTCAAGACAATGGCATGAAAAATTACCATTTGCATTATTGGGATACCGCACTACTGTGCGCACTTCAGTAGGAGCAACTCCTTATTTGTTGGTATATGGCACTGAAGCAGTAATTCCTACATAAGTTGAGATTCCTTCCCTTCGAATCATCGCCGAAGCAAAGATTGATGATAATGAATGGGTCAAAACCCGTCTAGAACAGTTAAACTTGATTGATGAAAAACGATTGGCCGCAGTATGTCATGGTCAATTATATCAAAGAAGAATAGCAAGAGCATACAATAAAAAGGTGCGTCCACGGAAGTTCGAAGTGGGTCAACATGTGCTGAAACGTATTCTTCCACATCAGGTTGAGGCAAAAGGCAAATTTGCCCTGAATTGGCAAGGACCATTCATTGTGACCAGAGTATTATCGAATGGTGCACTATGCTTAACAGATATTGAAGGCAAATGCATAGACATGGCGATCAATTCTGACGCGGTAAAGAGATATTATGCATAACTTTTTGAATGTTTGTATTTAGCATTATTTCGAAGATTGGAATGACAAAGGCAATTTATTCTGCTATCCAAACACTATACCATTTGCTTCCCTTCGAGCCATATTTGCTTCTTTCTTACCCTCTCTTGGAATCAATGAAAATCAAATATGAAAAAAAATCACTATTATTTAGCGAACTACGTTTGACCTGATTCCTCAAAGAAGGATACGTAGGCGCCTCACGGCTCGGTCATAGGGTGCACAATATACATAATGTGCACAAAAAGAAAACATCAAGAGACCCCAATCAAGAAACTGGGGCAAAGAATTGTATTGGAAATAAGAAAAAGATTCCAAGAGTTGTAATTTTAAACCCATACCAAAGCTATTTAGCTTTTAATACCTTTTCCATTTCTAACCCCATACCAAAAAGACCTTTCGATCAATCTTAGAAAAATGCTGAGACAAGCAAATGAAGATGGCTCATAACACTCTGGTACAAACAAGAAAAGAAAGTAAAAATGAGAGAGTCTTATAGGTGAAAACCCACACGGGCACCATAAGGCGACGGAAGTTGAGAGAAAAGTAAAATGAGAGAGTCTTATAGGTGAAAACCCACACGGGCACCATAAGGCGACGGAAGTTGAGAGAAAAGTAAAATGAGAGAGTCTTATTGGTGAAAACCTTCGTAGGCACCATAGGGCGAAAAGGAAGTGAAAAATGAACAAATAAGGAAGGTTTATCGGTGAGAACTCTTTGAGATATTACAAGTCCAACAGGTCTGTAAAATGAAAAATGAAGATGGATTACGGAAATTTTGGGTAAAACAAAAATGAGACAATTAAAAGGAAATTGATTAAAGACTGGGTTGACTAATCCAAAATGCATACCCTGATCATTGGCGCCAGTAACTCCAATCAGATAAGTCTTTTATTCCTTCTCCAACAGTCATCCAAATTTGGATTTTTCTTTTCATTCTATAATTGTCGAAATCAGCGCGTTTCGTCACTAATAATCTTACTTTTCTAAAGCTTTGAGATAAGTTTTATTCCAAACAAATAAGAAGGAATGTCAAGGTGTACTACCAAGATTCAGGATTACATGATGCAAAATACGGCCATGAAAGGCGGGAGATAAAAATAATAAGATATGGGAGGAAGAAAAGTGAAATCAAAAGTGGATCAGCAATGTCAGGAGGGACATATGATTACAGTTAAAAGGGTTTGAAGGAAAACATACAGAGGGGAATCCTATAGTCAAGGATCAACTACAAAGACAAAACAGTCTTTTTCAACCATTCCAAGGCAATAAAACAAGACGAAGAAGAAGCCCCACCATCGGCAAGAATACCCCAGTTAACCACCCTGCTTTAAACTAACAAAGTTTTCTTTGATTTAAAACAGGGGCAAAAACAACATTTGTGTCAGGCGTCCACCTGGAGAATGAGGATGAGAAAAGAAGAAATCAGGCGTCCACCTGGAGAACGAGGATGAAGAATTAAAAGAAGTCAGGCGTCCACCTGGAGAATGAGGACAAAGAGTTGAAGAAGTCAGGCGTCCACCTGGAGAATGAGGATGAAGAATTAAAGAAGTCAGGCGTCCACCTGGAGAATGAGGATAAGAATTAAAGAAGTCAGGCGTCCGCCTGGAGAATGAGGATGAAAAAACAACATTTGTGTCAGGCGTCCACCTGGAGAATGAGGATGAGAAAAGAAGAAATCAGGCGTCCACCTGGAGAACGAGGATGAAGAATTAAAAGAAGTCAGGCGTCCACCTGGAGAATGAGGACAAAGAGTTGAAGAAGTCAGGCGTCCACCTGGAGAATGAGGATGAAGAATTAAATAAGTCAGGCGTCCACCTGGAGAATGAGGATAAGAATTAAAAAATTCAGGCGTCCACCTGGAAAATGAGGATGAGAATTGAAGAAGAAATCAGGTGTCCACCTGGAGAATGAGGATGAAGAATTAAAGAAGTCAGGCGTCCACCTGGAGAATGAGGATGAAAAGAAAAGAAGTCAGGCGTCCACCTGGAGAATGAGGATGAGAATTAAAGAAATCAGGCGTCCACCTGGAGAACGAGGATGAAGATATAAAGAAGAAATCAGGCGTCCACCTGGAGAATGAGGATAAGAATTGAAGAAGTCAGGCGTCCACCTGGAGAACGAGGATGAAGAAAAGAAGAAGTCAGGCGTCCACTTGGAGAATGAGGATGAAGAAAAGAAGAAGTCAGGCGTCCACCTGGAGAATGAGGATGAAGAACTAAAGAAGTCAGGCGTCCACCTGGAGAACGAGGATGAAGAATTAAAGAAAGAAGTCAGGCGTCCACCTGGAGAATGAGGATGAGACCTAAAGAAATCAGGCGTCCACCTGGAGAATGAGGATAAGAATTGAAGAAGGCAGGCGTCCACCTG
Source organism: Nicotiana tabacum (assembly GCF_000715075.1). Lineage (NCBI taxonomy): Eukaryota > Viridiplantae > Streptophyta > Magnoliopsida > Solanales > Solanaceae > Nicotiana > Nicotiana tabacum. Next base: position 68,273,609 of record NC_134086.1, on the reverse strand, counting down.
GAGAATGAGGATGAAGAAGTTAAAAAGAAGTCAGGCGTCCACCTGGAGAATGAGGATGAAGAAGTTAAAAAGAAGTCAGGCATCCACCTGGAGAATGAGGGGAAAAAAAAAGTCAGGCGTCCACCTGGAGAATGAGGATAAGAATTGAAGAAGTCAGGCGTCCACCTGAAGAATGAGGATGAAGAACTAAAGAAGTCAGGCGTCCACCTGGAGGACGAGGATGAAGAATTAAAGAAAGAAGTCAGGCGTCCACCTGGAGAATGAGGATGAGAACTAAAGAAATCAGGCGTCCACCTGAAGAATGAGGATAAGAATTGAAGAAGTCAGGCGTCCACCTGGAGAATGAGGATGAAGAAGTTAAAAAGAAGTCAGGCGTCCACCTGGAGAATGAGGATGAAAAGAAAAGAAGTCAGGCGTCCACCTGGAGAATGAGGATAAGAATTGAAGAAGTCAGGCGTCCACCTGGAGAATGAGAATAAGAATGGAAGAAGTCAGGCGTCCACCTGGAGAATGAGGATGAGAACTAAAGAAATCAGGCGTCCACCTGGAGCATAAGGATAAGAATTGAAGAAGTCAGGCGTCCACCTGGAGAATGAGGATGAAGAAGTTAAAAAGAAGTCAGGCGTCCACCTGGAGAATGAGGATAATAAGAGAAAGAAGTCAGGCGTCCACCTTGAGATTAAGGATAAGAATTGAAGAAGTCAGGCGTCCACCTGGAGAATGAGGATGAGAATTGAAGAAGTCAGGCATCCACCTGGAGAATGAGGATGAAGAATTTAAGAAGAAATCAGGCGTCCACCTGGAGAATAAGGATGAAAGAATTGAAGAAGTCAGGCGTCCACCTGGAGAACGAGGACAAAGAATTGAAGAAGTCAGGCGTCCACCTGGAGAATGAGGATGAATCCGCAGTCAGGCACCCACCTGGAGAACAAGGGAATACAACTGAAGTATTGAAGTCAAAAGCCCGCTCATATGAGAAAGGAGCACATTTAGAGTCAATAAAGCGGAGGAGTCCAACAACGTCCCCAGCAGGAAACAACAAGAATCCCAAACAGATAAAGAAAATACGGGACATAATGAAAAGGAATACGGAATAAGCCAAATGCCCAAGAGTCACCAAGATACCAAGACAACAAGAAACGCAAGGGCATGATCTAGATAAGATTTTATAATTCATGTACCATAGTCTAGTTTAGCTTTTTGTATTACTTTTGAAGTAAGGTGTAATAAGGAGGTCAGCAGGCAGTAAAAATAGCACGAAGCAGCAGTAACATCACAGTCCCATGGTAGTCCCAGCTACCCAAAACTTCCCGAACTACATTGACCTGATTCCTTTATAGCCAAGGATATGTAGGAAACCTTTGAAGCAGAGGTTCGGTCAAATCTTTCAAAAAATGCTTCCCACGGAGTATTTGAACGGGCAAAAAATCGCTCGTATCCGCTCACTTTATCTTTGCACGAAAACTCTTCGAGTTTCCGCACAAAGAGGGGCAGCTGTGAGCACGTGATTTTTGCCTCACGAAAAACTACTCCAAAATAAATCAAAAAATAAAATAATTTCTTTTACTGTGCAATTTTTTGAATTTTGCGTGGTGTTTGTTAAATATTTGTCTTATATCCGTAAATGTTTACTTTGTCATAACAAAATGAAAATAAAAATAAAAATATATGTTGCATGCATATCTAGGATTTAATTATGCATTTAATAATTGATTCAAAAAATAAAATCACAAAAAATATGTGTCTGTTTTAATTTTAATATTTCACTGTGTGATTAATGTTTTGTCTATGTGTTAAATAATTGTTATAAAGTAATTAATATTTTTTATGAGGTTAAAATTATTTTATAATTAAAATTAGGAATTTGAATTAGAAAATAAAAAATAAAAAATATATATAAATAAAACTCGGACCTGGATTAAAATCCAGGCCCAAATCAAGATACCCCCCCACAGCCCAATCAAACGAGCCCAGATCCGGTCTTATTCAAACGAGTCAAAACGACAGCGTTTGGTCGTAGCTTATCAGTGACCGTTGGATCAAAGCCAACCAACGGCTGAGATCCCACTAACCTAACCCGTAATCATTACCCGATCTGATACCCGGTTCAACCCGTCCCCCCAGCTTAAACCAAACGACATCGTTTGGTTAAGTGGATAAATCCTGACCTTTCATCCTACTAGATCTAACGGTCAGCATCAACCCACCCCGTCCCTATATAAGCCCAAACCCCTACCCCGGCCCCCTAACTTAACACCCCCCTCTCCACTGTTCATCATCATCTTCCGAAACCCACCCCTAACCCTAGCCGCCCTAGGATCCCATCGCCTGAAACCCGGCGGCAACAACGCCGCCGGTCACACAAATAACACCCCAGAACCCCCTGAACATCCTCTATCCAGATATGCTAGCCACTTGGCTCGAATCTTCCTGAAGGTTCTCGAATCTTCATTTGAAGATTCGAGCCGAGCTTAGATCTAAACCAAACAACCCCTAGTTAACACCATAGTACCCCCTAGCATGCCTCGTTATGGATCTGGTGTTTGTTTGGCTCGAATCATTTCAGAGCTTCTCGAATCTTCTTTTGAAGATTCGAGCCAAACAAGAACAAACTCAGATCTGTTCTAAACTGACACCAAATGACCCCTAGGCTACCCTCACCCTTGTGTCATATTTGGTCCCCCTCGAATCTGACCAGAAATGGTTAAGTCCCAAATCGGACCTTCAAGAACCCTAGAAATACCAGACTTTTGGATTCTGCCCAAATTAAATAAAGATTGAGGTTTAATCGACCTTAGTCAAAGTATTTTCAGTGGAAAATACTTCGACTAAGGTCTGTTTGATTTCAAACAAAGTCCAAATCCAAGTTGAGTTCGAGTCCGGTTAAAATTGAAAGATTCAGAGGTACTTTTCTATTTCTTTTGTATTCTGCATGTATTTTGTTTGTTTTAATAGCCTGTTAATTTTTCATATTTTTGTTTGATTTAATTCTGTCATTTTTGTCTCATACCCGTCTATATGATCAAAATATGAAGCTGTTTCTGTTGGTTGTGATTATTTACAATGTAAGTAATCGACTCGATTAAGTTCGTCAATTAGTTATATTATGAATTCTCATTTCTGAAAATGCTGATTGAAACAGTCTGTTTCTTTTGTTTTAGACTAATTATGGACAAATGTTGTAAATAGTCAACTGATTAATACTCGTCAATTAAATCATGTTTGTTTGCAAATCAGTAAATTCAAATGAATGTTGTGTATATGTTGTTTTCTGAACAGGGCATTGTCAGTATATTAACAATGCTCCTGTGTGTGTTTAATTTTAGTCCAATGTTGAAATGCAGTTGAATTATTAGGCTAAATTCAGTATAATAGTGTTGTAATGTTATTTTTGAATTCAAGTTTACAAATGTTGATAAGATGTAATTGTGTTAGAAGGTTACATTCTTAGTTAGGATTCAGTCCAAAACTTTAGGATTGGTTGTAGCTGTCTTAAATCAGATTAATAATCAGGTTTGAACAAATTTTAAAAATCTGTATTGTTAGATTTTAAGTTTGACAGCAATAATAATAGCAATCACAGTAGGTTTTCTGAGGGTATTTCAGGGACAGAATAGTGAGGGCAATATGATAGCACAATGGGCTGAAAGTGGACAATTATTGGCTATTATTTAAAATGATAATGGGAAACAAAGGATAATGGGGCTGCTTAAAATCAGGATAGGATCATTTAAATTATTCAAAAGCAGTTTTTAATGGAACTTTTTGATTTTAAAAGAAGAAGAGGATCCAGGCAGCACTTAAAAAGATAGGACCAGACCTGTATAAGTACAGGAAGCCATCAGATTTGAAAGGGGAGAAGAAACAGAGAAGAAAAAAAAAGAAGAAAAAAGGAGAGCTTTCAGAGAAGAAAAAATAGGAAGAGATTGAGAGATTTGAGGATCAGATTTTAAAAAGCAGATTTTAAGAGGGAATTGAGAGAGAGAAATGAGTTTTCAGACAGAATTTTAGATCAGATTTTGAGAGAGAATTTAAGAAAAATACACCTAAAGTGAGATAAAAGAAAAAAAAAAGTCAAGCAAAAAATCAGATTCCTCTTGGAATCTGAAGAGGAAGAAGAAACAGAAAAGAAACCAAAAGAGAGTATTCGCACACACACACACACAGTGAAGCTGAAACAGAAAAATAGAAAAGAAAAGAAAAATCCGAAACCTTGTTGTTCTTTTGGAATCTGTCCGGGTCTGTGTATTGATACTATTTGGTTTTAAAATCTGAAATTCTTTAAGAAGCTTTGCTCTTGTGAATCTGGGTTTCTCGGGTCTCATTATTGCTCAAACCTGTGGAAATACTGATATTCTGCCAGTATTGTGTTACTGCTGCAACTGCTGAAACTTACTTCTTCTACCTTCATTTCCAGGTACTTATCTTTTAGATTCTATGTTGTTAAGAGATTCAGCACGATGAATCAATGAAGCTTGAATTGCAATTCTATTTTTATTTTGTCTAAGTTCATTATTTTAAAAGTTCAGTCTTGTTTTGTGTTTGGTTAATATAGTAGTATGTTTGACATGATAATTAGTAGTTGATTATTCTCTTTTAAAACTCATATAAGTGCTGTAATAATATTATCTATACTAGAATTTCTCATTAGTATAGTTATATGTGAGTTGTCAAAACAGGGAGTATGGCATAAAAATGGGCCATTGATTACATCCCATAATACCTATAGCTAAATGTAAAGTAGAATGGAAGTATTAAGAAGTTACATTAGTAGTATATCTTGTAAAAATATATATATATATATATATATATATATATATATATATATATATATATATATATATATATATATATATATATATATATATATATGATTTTGTTTAGATTGATATAAGCTATTATATGGCATGATGACAGGTATATTTATAATCATATGAGTAAGGTGAGTTGGTATAGCTCGTTATGATGTTAAGAATATTATGAATGTTTAGGCGCACAACTATGTTGTATGTAATACAATTTTATTGAATCAATTCGAATAATAACTCCTTTCTCATCAATTTGATTATTTAGCGTTATAAATAAACTAAGCAATTATAATTTTGGATTAAAAACAAGTATGTGAGAATGAGATGATATGTAAATTGCAATACTTTATATCAATGGTAAGTAGAAATAAAACTTGCACTAAATAAAAATAATAAAAATTCTTGAAAAATATTTCTTCCCTTTATAAATCATTTTTAGTTTCATATACAATTCATTCTTTGGCATATATATATATATATATATATATGTTGTATTTGTTAAAAATCCTATATTTGTTAAAAATCCTATTTTTATTCTTTTCTTCGAATTTGAATAGTGGGATGAATATAATTTATACTCGGAAATTATAATCGACGGGCAATATTTAATATATTGTGAATTCTTTTCAAAGAATTTAAGGGCCTCTAAAATGGGAGTTCTCATGATTTTCACATAAAAATGTATGAATATAATAAACAATTTGTGGAAAATCCATAATACCATTACAAATATTTTGCGCAATTAGGGATGCGTTCGCGTACCCTGATTATATTTTTTAAAAGCAAATTCGGATTATGCGTACGCTCAATTTCGAACGAATATTTAATAAAAATGATTTCTCCAAAAATATTAAATTAATTTCATAAAAACCCGAGATGTGCGGTTCACTATTTAAGAAAAACAAATATTCTTGATTCGACACAATTTCGAAAAAATAATTGTTTAATAAATATATTATCAAAAATTATCGTGTATACGTACGCGTGACACAATTCCGCATTTTTAAATTTATAACACGAATATACGTACGCGTAATTCGATTCAAAGAAGGGCCCTTAATCACAATAAGTAAAAGCGGTAGTAAAATCACGTAACAAAAATGTATTTAATAAAATCAAGATAATTAAGCCAATAATAAAAACAGTTGAGCGATCGTGCTAGAACCACGGAATTCGGAAATGCCTAACACCTTCTTCCGGATTAAAAGAATTCCTTACTCAGGATTTCTGGTTCGCAGAATAACAAACAGAGTCATATTCTCCTCGATTCAGGGATTAAAACCGGTGACTTGGGACGCCTTAAAATTCCCAGGTGGCGACTCTGAAATAATTAAAAATCATGTTTCGACTGTACTTAAATTGGAGAAAACTCCCACGCGCCCCGCGAGCGCGGTAAAAAGGAGGTGCGACAACTCTTTCTCAAGGCACAGGACCTGCAGTATTATGAAAGGCTAATGGTCATTGAGAATCATAAGTTCTCTGATATCACCAAACTCATATAAAGGATTAAAGAGGGTATCAAAAACGGGATGGTGACAAATTTCGAGGCACTGCAGGCCATGAACAATACATTACAATCAGGTGGCATATCAAAGAAGAAAGAAGTGGGGCAGTAATGGTGGCCCAAGTCCCAAAACCTCCACCCACATACCAAACACCTCCACCCACATACCAAATACCTCCACCCACATACCAACCCTCATCTCCTAGATATTCTCAACCCGATACTGCCTATCACACATATAACACCCAGCCAGCCTACTATCATTCACCTCCAACTCGTCCAAATTACCAATGGAGAACTCATCTCAATGGGTCCACCCAAACAAAATCTGTGCATATCAGATGAAGGGGCACAATATTGACGAGTGCCGAACATTGAAAGATAAGATCTAGACATTGATTAATAATAAAGTAATACAGGCAAAGGAAGTTGCGCCCAATGTCCATAACAATCCTCTCCCAGATCATAGAGGTGATGGGGTACATGGGGTCAATCGGGCTTATTCGGGAAAGCGATGACTTTAAACCTGCAGTCATACTCACTCCTATTGTGGTGCAGATACAGCCGTTAATCGAAGTTGACGTAACCGCATCGGTTCCATTTGAGGTAGAGGTAGCTCCACCTGTAGCCACACCTGTTCCATTTGAGGTAAATATGGCAACATCTTTCATAGTGACAGTAGCAACCACACCTCCTTTCAACTCCAATACCATACCTTGGGATTACGTTGTCGAATCTAGGCGAAAGGGAAAAGTAAAGATGGACGAATTTGATGTCGCATAAGGAATGACCAAAACGGGAAGGATCTATACACCCAAACATTTGGGAGGATCAAGAAAGGAGCCTGCTACTAAACAACCTGTCATCGAAATGGGACCGGATGATCTTTGGAGGAAAGTACATGCGAAGGAATACTCCGTCATTGATCATTTAAACAAGACCCCCGCCCAGATATCCATCCTGTCATTATTACAAATTTTAGAGGTGCATAAGAATGCCTTGATTAAGGTGTTAAATGAAGCTTATGTGCCCAACAATATCACCTGTGGAGAAATGGCCAACATGGTAGGGCAAGTGCTAGAGAGTCATAAGATCACCTTCCACAAGGATGAATTACCGCCTGAAGGGTTAAGTCACAACCGGGCATTGTATATCACGGTACAGTTTGAAGACAAATTCATTCACAGGGTCTTAATAGATGGGGGTTCAAGCCTCAACATTTGTCTGTTGACTACTCTAAAAAGATTGGGCAAAGATTTTCTTGAGATAAGGGCAGGAAGTATGAATGTGAAAGCCTTTGATGGGTCTCAAAGATCCACAATTGGGGAGATTAACCTTTGCCTGTAGATGGGGTCGACATGGTTCGATGTTGAATTCCAAGTGCTTGACATATCAGCTACATACAATCTTCTATTGGGTCGACCTTGGATACATGACACCGGGGTTGTGGCTTCCACACTACACCAGGCTGTGAAGTTTGAATGGAACCATCAGGAGGTGATAATTCATGGAGATGGAAGTAACCCCATTTACACCAGCCAAACTATCCCGGTTATCAAGAATAGAAGGAGGCTAGGAGGGGAAACTTATCACCACATTGAACATGTCAATGTAGTTGAGAAAGACAAATGGTTGAGTAACAAAATAGAATGCATACTAGCATGGTCTGGGTATGAACCCAGTAAAGGGCTTGGGAAGAAACTCCAGGGCATTACCAAGCCGGTACAGTTGAAACGTCATGGCACAACTTTCGGGCTGGGATACCCATACACCTGGCAGGAGTACAATGATTGGTTACTGCCATGGCGTGGTTCTTATTACCCTCTCGAGCAACCAGTGCCACATCTGGGTCAGACTTTTCACCAGGCTGATACAATATGGGGAACATGCAGAGGAAAAAGCTTTAGTTGGGCTGAGGAATTGATTCCTAGAGGACGAGGATATGGATTGCAGTGTGATAATTGAGGAGGGGGAGGAAGAAGGCTTCACCATTCAGACGTGGAGAAGGGAGTTGTTCTCAGGAATTGGACTGCCACACCATCCCGGGCCCACCGAGTCCCTGGGTAGCTTGGCATTTAGCTTAATTTATTTCTATAGCTATGCTAGGCCTTTTAGATGTTTTCAGTAATTTTGTTTTAAAAACGCATTTTGTTTCAAAATAGTTGCTCGATTCATCGATCCGTACTTGTTTTGGGGTATTTTCAAAATTTAATCAATGCATTACTATTTATTATTCATTATAATCTTTCACATTTTCTTTCTACAGCATTATTATTACTTTTCCTAATGAACTGATGACTGTGAGATATAATGAGACAACGCAACATAAGGATAGTGACTCAGAAGAAGAGGATGAAATACCTAAGGAAATTGTCAAGGAGGTTGAGAACTTTGAGAATAAACCTAAATCCAACCTGGAAGGGATCGAAGCAATAAATTTGGGAGACACTGAAACCGTTAAGGAGACTCGCGTAAGCATTCACTTATCACCGTCATCGAAGAAAGAGTACATTTGTTTCCTGAAGGAATATGAGGATATCTTTGCATGGTCATATGATGACATGACCAGTCTGAGCACATCCATAGTGGCTCACAAGTTGCCTACAAATCCAATGTGTCCGCCAGTAAAGCAAAAAATTCAGAAAGTTCAAACCAGTTTTGAGCCTGAAAATCAAGAAGAAGGTCATTAAGCAGATCAAAGCTAAAGTCCTCAGGGTAGTTGAGTACCCAACCTGGCTAGCCAACATTGTACCAGTTCCAAATAAAGATGGGAAAGTCAGAGTGTGTGTTGACTATCAAGTTTTAAACAGAGCAAGTCCCAAGGATGATTTTCCACTGCCAAATATACACATCCTGGTCGATAATTGCACCAAGCATGAACTCCAATCCTTTGTAGATTGCTTCGCGGGTTATCACCAGATCTGGATGGATGAAGAAGACATAGAGAAAATAGACTTTATCACACCATAGGGAGTATACTGCTACAAGATGATGCCATTCGATCTAAAGAATGTTGGGGCTACTTACATGAGAGCCATGAAAACCATCTTACATGATATGATACACAAGGAAATAGAGGTATATGTTGATGACGTCATCATCAAGTCCAAGAGGGCCGCGGATCACATAGCGGATTTGAGAAAGTTTTTTGACAGTCTAAGGAGGTACAATCTAAAATTGAACCCCACAAAATGTGGATTCGGGGTTCCCGCACAAAATTTGCTGGGATTCATTGTCGGTTGTCGAGGAATCGAGTTTGACCCGTCCAAAGTTAAGGCTATCCAAGAGTTACCACCACCAAAGAGTAAAAGGGACGTGATGAGCTTTCTAGGACGTTAACTACATTAGCTGCTTCATAGCACAGTCTACAGTTATATGTGAGCTCATCTTCAAAATGTTGGGGAAAGATGCCGAAACGAGTTGGACCGAAGATTTTCAGAAGGATTTTGACAAAATCAAGGAATACATATCCACACCACCAGTCCTAGTCCCGCCAGAACGTGGGAGACCTCTGCTACTCTATCTATCTGTATTAGATGGAGCTTTCGGATATGTTTTGGGACAACATGACGAGACTGGGAGAAAGGAGCATGCCATATACTACTTGAGTAAGAAGTTCATACCTTATGAAGCACGATACTCTCTGCTGGAATGCACTTGTTGTGCTTTGACATGGATGGCTCAAAAATTGAGGCATTGCTTCTATGCATATACCACGTACCTCATATCCAGGATGGACCCTCTGAAGTACATCTTTCATAAGCCCATGCCAACCGGAAAGTTAGCCAAGTGGCAGATACTGTTAAGTGAGTTCGATATCGTCTATGTAACTCAGAAGGCAGTCAAAGGACAAGCATTGGCAGACCATCTTTCTGAAAATCCTATGGGAGGAGAATACGAACCCTTGAAAACATATTTTCCTGATGAAGAAGTATCATTCGTAGGAGAAGACATTGTTGAAGCTTACAACGGTTGGAGAATGTTCTTCAATGGAGCTGCATACTTCGAATGAGTGGGCATCGGAGCAGTTTTGGTATCAGAAATAGGTCAACATTACCCTGTATCCACAAAGCTTAGGTTTCCTTGCACCAACAATGTGGCAGAATACGAAGCTTGCATCATGGGGCTCAATCTGGCCATCAATATGAATATACAAGAGCTACTGGTAATCAGTGATTTGGATCTTCTTGTACATCAGGTTCAAGGAGAATGAGCGACGAAGAACACCAAGATACTGCCATACTTGTATCATATGCAGGAACTAATGAAGAGATTTACAAAGATATAATTCAAACACGTGCCCATAATTCAAAATGAGTTCGCACACGCACTGGCCACCTTATCATCAATGATACAACATCCAGACAAGTATTTTACCGATCCCATCATGGTGAAAATCCATAACCAGCCAACTTACTATGCTCATGTTGAAGAAGAAACGGATGGAAAACCTTGGTTCAATGACATCAAAGAATATTTGGAAAGAGGAGAATATCCAGAGCAAGTTAACCCATATTTAGAAACGCACGCTGCGGAGGCTGTCCAATCACTTCTTCTATAACGGAGGGACCCTGTATAGAAGAACTCTTGATCTGGGGCTGTTAAGGTGTGTTGACACAAAGGAAGCTTCCAAATTGCTCGAGGAGATACATGCCGGAACTTGTGGACCACATATGAATGTTTTGTCCTAGCCAACAAAATACTCAGAGCTGGATACTTTTGGATGACCATGGAAACGGATTGCATCCGGTACGTACAGAAATCCCACTAGTGCCAGGTACATGTAGACATGATAAAGGTACCACCAAACGAGCTCAATGCAACAAGTGCCCCTTGGTCTTTTGCCGCCTGGGGAATGGATGTCATCGGTCCGATCGATCCCACTGCTTCAAATGGGCATAGGTTTATTTTAGTGGCCATTGACCACTTCATAAAATGGTAGAGGCTACATCACACAAAGCAGTAACCAAGAAAGTCATCACAGATTTTGTCAAAGATCATATTATTTGCCGATTCAAAGTTCCTGAGTCCATTATCACTAATAATGCTGCCAATTTCAATAGTGACCTGATGAAAGCCATGTGTGAAACCTTTAAAATCAAGCACAAAAACTCTACAGCATACAGGCCTCAAATGAATGGATCTGTGGAAGCTGCCAATAAAAACATCAAGAAGATACTAAGGAAGATGGTAGAAAACCACAAACAATGGCACGAGAAGTTACCCTTTTCCCTATTGGGGTACCACACTATGGTCCGTACATCAATTAGGGAAACTCCCTATTTACTGGTTTACAGTACCGAAGCTGCCATTCCAGCCGAGGTAGAGATCCCTTCTTTAAGAATCATACAGGAAATCAAACTCAGCGATGCAGAATGGATAAAGAGCCACTATGAGAAACTGGACCTTATAGACGGAGAGAGAATGAACGCAGTATGTCATGGTCAGATTTATCATAATAGAATGTCCAAAGCTTTCAACAAAAGGGTCAAACAAAGGCAATTCGCACTAGGACAGTTAGTGCTGAAGAAAATCTTCCCACATCAAGATGAAGCCAAAGGGAAATTCTCTCCCAACTAGAAAGGTCTTTACATGGTTCACTGGGTTCTAACAGGAGGAGCACTCATACTTGTAGAAATGGATGGAGAATTTTGGCCGAAACTAATCAATTTAGACGCAGTCAAGAGATACTATGTCTAGACTGTTTACATTCCTTCATATAATGTAACTAAACTATGCTTGACCTGATTCCTGTTTAAGAGGGGATACGTAGGCAGCCCTGTGGGTCTGGTCATATCTTAATAAAATCTTCATTTTCCCTCAACACCAGAAACTGGGGTAGAATTTTAAGGAGGACCCTCAAAATTCCGAAGCAAGTCCAGCTGACGCCATCATATGCCAGACAGTCAGAAATTGGTTAAGAAACTGGGGCAGAATTTTTAGAAGGATTCTCAAAATTCCGGAAAAGGTTCAGCAAGTTTCATAGCGTACAAAACGACCGAAGGATCATCTACCAAACTGGGGTAGAATTTTGAGGAGGACCCTCAAAATTCTAATACAAGAAAGCTGCAATATCTTTGAAATGTGTTACAATCATTAGTTTGTCTAAAATTACTTGATATTTCACTATGTTTTGTAAAATAACTCTATTTTCATCAATAAGCGCATATTTTTGAAAACTCTATTTCCGTGACAGCCAGGTGTTACCAAGGGCAACTCAAATAGGGCCTCCAGAACGGAGCAAAGCACAGCCAGCAGACAAAGGCACGAACCAACCTCCCTTTACAAAACTCACGACTTTTCTTTGGGTGCAGGCACATTGGACATAATAGGAGCATTTGCAAATATACACACAGCAAAATCACTATCAATCGGGCCACCAAACACAAATATATCTCCAGCTAAGACACATTCTACTCCTATTTGCTACTTGTTGACTACATAAGGTTAAGCATTGCCTTCTCCTTGCATGAGACTAAGCCTTTTCTCAAATCTTGCATGAGGTTAAGCCTTGCCTCTACATCTGCATAAGGCTAAGCATTGCCTTCTCCTTGCATGAGACTGAGCCTTGTCTCAAATCTTGCATGAGGCTAAGCCTTGCCTCCACATCTCTATAAGGCTAAGAATTGCCTTCTCCTTGCACGAGACTAAGCCTTGTCTTAAATCTTGCATGAGGCTAAGCACTGCCTTCTCTTTGCACGAGACTAAGCTCTGTCTCAAATTTTGCATGAGGCTAAGCCCTGCCTCCACATTTGCATAAGGCTAAGCATTGCCTTCTCTTTGCATGAGACTAAGCTCTATCTCAAATCTTGCAAGAGGCTAAGCCCTGCCTCCACATTTGCATAAGGCTAAGCACTACCTTCTCTTTGCATGAGACTAAGCCATGTCTCGAATCTCGCATGAGGCTAAGCCCTGCCTCTATATTTGCATAATGCTAAGTGTTTCCTTCTCTTTGCATAAGACTAAGCCCTGTCTCAAGTCTTGCATGAGGCTAAGCCCTGCCTCCGTATTTTCATAAGGCTAAGCACTGCCTTCTCATGGACTAAGCATCGTCCCTCCCTGCACAAATGTTGCTCTATTCTAAACTTGGCACTATTTTCTTCCCTCGGGCTAAGATCTGCCCCCAAACTCCACACAAGACTAAACTTTGTCTTGCTATCACTTGCGGTATCATATCTCTTCACTTCATGGGCTGACATATAGCCAACCTATCCAAAGGCATCATAGTCCGAAGGCATCATCCTCATAGCCTGAAGACACCATGTCATGGCCTGAGGATCCCTCAAACTTGCATATTATTATTCAAAGGTGTCATGGTTTAGAGGCACCATTCTCATGGCCCGAGAACATCATTTCATGGCCTACAAATCTCTTATCTCATAATTCATGGCCCAGGACATCATAGTCTAAGGACGTCATTTGCACTGTCCAAAGACAATCTTTCATGGTCCAAAGGGAATTTGCATCACGCTTAAATTCTCGCAATAATCTATATACTTGCATGCATAATATTTTGAGCTTTGCAAGTAATCCAGGAGGTAACCGTTCTTCAAACAGGAGCAACTTTTTCTCCGGTTTCCGCTCATACCATCTTTACTTTGTCATTATAATCGATTCCCCATCAATTACCCACCTTACTCTGTGACCATTCAGATATCTGCCCTATGATACATCCATTATACTCCAGACTCATAATCATAACTCCATCCAACATTACCCTTCACAAAAGAACCTCTGCTGAAACTAGCTACCATTCCTATAACAACTCCATCGGCTTCATTCACCGTTGGGTCCAGAACTACACATGGCTTGATTCCTGTAAAACTAGGGATATGTAGGCAACTCAGAGACTAGGGTTCATCCTCTATGTTTTTCAAAACACCCATTCGGTCAAAATCGATCATCATTTCTTTACCCGAAAACTCTTTCATCTTTCCCGGGTAAAGAGGGGCAGTTGTTGATACCCAATTTTTTCTCATATATTTTAAAATGTGCATACACACTTTCAAAATATTGTACATGCATTTACAAACATGCACAAGTATTTTACAATTTTTCTATAATTTTGTAAAGGCCCTAAATAAATTTATTTCTTCATTTTAATTATATAAATATTCAATAATTATCCCTCATATTACTTTACAAAGATTTAGTCATCTAAATTCATCATTTATACTCATATGAGTATTCAAATATTTGAATTGTATTTTTTACAATTACATTTGCAGTTTAAGACTATAAGTGTATATTTTGCAATAATAGCCCATACATATGCATAGCTACATTATCTATACAAAAAATAATTTTTATATTTTTATAATGTTAAGTAATTATTTTAAATCATCTTCATACATAAAAATTATTTTTATCATTTAATTAGCTATTTTTACAAATTATTTTATTAATTAATTGGGTATTTATCAAATAGCCCTTTTGTTAAGTTTAAATTCGGACCCCCCAAACCAAATTCAAATTAAACTTAGCCCAATTAAATCCAACCCGCCCCAACCCAGAACTAATTGTGGTCATTGATTTCTGAGATCAACGGTCCACATTACCCTTTTCCATTTTTAATCCAAACCACCCCCTAACCCTAGCCATTTTTCACAACCTGCCGCCATTGAATCTATATCTTCTCTCTTCTCTCTGAGACCACCCAAACCATAGACGCTTCGTCACCCCCAAACCTCCCAAACCCCTTCAATCCCTAACCAAATATGGCGTTACTTAGGGTTTTACTGCCCTATCTGACCTATTAATTCTGGTGGTTGTTCGATTCCCATTGCTTTCTGAGGGAACCTCGAAGAGGTTCGACTCAGATTTGACCTGGGCTTTCATTTCCTTATAAACACCGCCTTGTGTTCATCAACGTTTGTGAGTATCATTGGTTTTGTGGCTATGGTTAGATTTTCCTTTACCCCGCCCCTTTTCTCAAAACCCTCATCTTTTCAACGTGAATCTGTTCAGATCTTTGTAGATCTATAGTGATTTTGAGTTTATCCGATAGTTTTCTTTTAAAATCTCTTGTTCTATTTATTGTTAATTGATTTTAGTATCCCTCTAGATTAGGGTTTTGCTTCTTTTTATTTGATGTTCCGATCTCTTTGGATCAGAAAAGATTTCAAGTTCCTATAGCATTTTTCTTTAAAACCTCTGATTCTTCTATCATTAACTGATTTTAATGTTCTTCCAAACTAGAGTTTCACTTCACCTGTCTCTGCGAAGCTTTTCTAAAAAATTCCTATGTGTTTGATTATCTTTTTCCACTAATTCCTTCATGATTGTGTTCCAGTTTTAGTTTGTTGATTATTTCATGGCTCGCTTCAATATTTGCCCGTTATTTTGGAGTAATTGATTGATTGCCTAAATTGTCTAGGGTTTGAAATTTGCTTTGTTTACTGAGGTGATTACTTCCTGTAATTTTGTCTACTTTCCTTATTTTGGGACTCTTAATTGGTGCTGCTTGCCTTAATTATTCCTATTAAGCTTAATTTATGGGCTGATTACCTTACCAACCCTAAATTGGTCTTCATTTACTTGTGTTACCTTATTTGTGTGACTAATTGCCTTGTTACTTGCCGGATTTTTGGTGTTCTGACTCTAATTGGCTATCAGGCCTATCACTTACCTTATTTAGACCTCAATTCCGAGTTATTTTTTGATATAATCCCATGATTTTTTGCCTATTGATTGGCCATGTCATGCCTAAATGATTGACTGATTGTTTTCTTTGCCTTATTTGCAAACCTTTAAACTGATTTACCATATTTACTCTACTCTACGCAATGTTATATAAGCCTCACTCCTTTTCTTTAACACACACGCATACAGACATAGAAAGACACACAAAGTTCTTGCTCTTATCCCCTATCACAATCTTCCTACTCTTTGTTTGTTGCACTGCCAGGCCGGTTGGAAGCCAAGGCTAGACCTTTGGACTCTGTTTGCTTCACTCTTCCATTGCTATCTCTTAACTGGTATGCCTGCACTTCTACTATCAAATTCAAACTTCTATGTGATCAAATCTGTATGTTTCTTGTAATCAGCATGTCTTTTTCTCTTTAATTAAACCTATGTGTTTCCTGTTATCAGCATGTCTACTACTACCTCATTAGATCCTTGTACTTTATGTTTATTGTTCCTAATCAGCATGTTTACTGCTATTCAATTAAACCTATGTGTTTCCTTATAATCAGCCTGTCTACTTATGTTTAATTAAACCTATGTATTTCCTGATTTCAGCATGTTTACATGTTTGCTTATATGTAAACTAGACATATGTCTACTTGGTTCTCAACTGGCATGTTTTCTGCCCTGTTTTAAGTGTTCACCCCCTAATAGACTAATAATTTCCATGCTCCCAATCCCTGCTACCCCATTGTATACTGTCTGATTGGTAATATGACCCCAGCATGCCATTTCTTTGTTTAATACATGTATATATACTCACCTAGTAACAACTAGTAAACTAAGTTGAAATTTTGCTTGAAGTGATCATATTTCTGTCTACTGCTAGATTGCTGGAATTTTTCTAAGTATTGAATGACTCTGTTTGCTCCTTACCTCCTGAAAATCCAAAACTATTTCCTTAAAACTATCTCCTATTTTCAACTCCTACTCTTAGAACATCTAGGGTCCTGCCCCTCCAGTGTAAGCATTGCCTAGGAGTCCATAAGACTCCTCTGAACTTTGACACACTGGAGTTGGCTCTCCAAAACTTGCTCACCAAAATGTTTCTTTAGAGGTTTTCTGGTGTGAGCATTGCCCGGGGTCACTAAGGCCCTTGGGAACTTCGACACACCAGGATACCATTGGGTGCACCATGAGAATATTGGCATATTCATACTTGGTTGAAGGCCTGATTTTTTTGGGTTTACTCTTTGGACCTATCCAGGCTCCCTATAGTTTAGCAGTCTCATTTTTGTAATTCATTCATTTTTGTTCTGTAATAACAATTCCTGTAAAACAGATATTGGGGATATTAGTAAAATGGGAGGGACTTTTATATATGTTTTGTGGGGGAAATCGGGTGGAAATCATGCTCTTAGGACTGTTATGATTATCTACCTGCATTAGAAACCATGCCTATAGGTTGTTGTGTGCATTAGAAAACATGCT
Organism: Nicotiana tabacum; assembly: GCF_000715075.1. NCBI lineage: Eukaryota > Viridiplantae > Streptophyta > Magnoliopsida > Solanales > Solanaceae > Nicotiana > Nicotiana tabacum. Next base: position 68,256,179 of record NC_134086.1, on the reverse strand, counting down.
TATAGGTTCATCATGTTATTTGATCTAAATATCTATTTATGCATATTCACATCCACACTAGAAATCCTGTCTCTAGGTTGTTGTTAATTCAGCCTTAATAATCAGGTTCATAAATTCTCCTATGTGCATTAGAAACCATGTTCTAGGAATTTTTATTGCACTCACCTTGATATCATACCTGCAGTCAAATCGTATAAAAATCAGTTTTCTCAGTAGCAATCATGCCTATAGGAAATAAGTATAAAAGCAATCGTAACACCTAGATATCAGGCTAATATATAAAACTAGTTCTGTAACATTTGTGATTATTTTTCAATACCTAGATAGCATGCCTATAGGACATAATGAACCAAACTACCTACTTAAAATTGTTTACTGGTTTATCATGGTTCTGATTAACGATTAGATATCATGTTTATAGGGCATCTCTGATCCACGCTTAGGCAAGCCTGTAGGATGACTAAAATTTTGAAATTATAAAATTGTGTTTTGTTTAATTGTTTGTGAACTGCCCAGATTCAGCTAGTCCTAAAATCAGTAGGCAAATTCATTAAGTACCTTCTGCCTCGCTTTAATAAAAAACACTGCATATGTTCTGCTTTGTGCTCACTTAGATATCCTGCTATAGGATTTTTAAAGTGTATGAAATACTGTTGTTTGAGACGTGCAATTGTCTGCTTATTTGTGGAGGTAAATGTGAGCCTTTAACTGTTCCTTTATCTGACAGTCCTATTTCTTTTGCTTGTCGCTTTTAGATTTTTTCCTTTTAAGCACTATAAGAGAGTCTAGATCCATCTTAACTAGAAGGCCACAGGCAAGGGACAGGTAATGCACGCATAAGGCACATTCTGGATACTATTAGAGCACTTAGGAAACAATGATTAAGGGGAGGGTAATCGGATAGTTAAGGATATGATGACCTGTGCGCTAATGCTATGTGTAGCACCCTAACTTGGGGACGATTACCAAGTATTGCACAGAAGTGATCCTATAGGCTACAAAACTATTACATCTCGCGTTTTCGTATGTTAAAATTTCGTTTTCAGTTAACCGACGTGGACTCGGGGAAGCGATCATCTTGTTACGTTATTTATAGCAATCGATGAATAAGTGTTATGAAGGATAAAGGGGTACAAGGATTAAAGGAAACAAGTTTCGTTGAAAGTGGTCAATTTGGAATAAAATACAGGTCGAGCGATGATACCCGATAATTATGAACTAGCACCATGTAAGGTACCATATAACCACGGTAGTATAATATATGAAGTATTTTAGAAATAAATAGAATTTTAAGTAATTTAGTTCAATTTTTAAATTATGCCGGTAATTGGTTAGTTACTGGGTAACGGGACATTACCCAATTAACTAATAAGCGAATAAAAACTTAATAATTATCCCCAAACACACGTGGCAAGAAGCCACCAAGGTAAGGAGTGACTAAGTAGTCAGTTATTGCCAACTAGGCATAAACAAAAATGGACAACTAATCTAAGTCGTCTGCATAAAATCCAATTTGAAACAAAAAGGAATCCCAATGTTATTCTTTCAAACTCAGGAATTTCCATCTTTCTTTGATTTGAAATCAAGCATTTGGAAACAGAACACTTCATGTCATGGTTAGTTGCTCTAATTCATTTCAAACACTTCAATTAGTTTGCATCTAAGTCACATTACTCATTCTTTCTTGGTTTGAAAAATTCAAGAATAAAAGCTTAAAAAAAATCGTTCGTCATTTCAAGAATCAATAAAATTTCATTCATATTTCGCAGAAGCAGATTCTTTCAAATAATTTCAGGAACAGGTATGTTAAGGCTAATCTTTTTCTTCATTTTAGCATGATATCGTAATTACACAAGTTTGATAACGAGGCATAGAGAAAAATTCGTATCCTAGAAATTACGTATATTTTTCTAGTCTCGCAAATTACATATATTTTCCTAGTTTTGTAAGTTACCATATTCTTCTTATCGGGACTGTATATTCAATTGAGTATTTCCTTTTTCCGGTCAAAAGAACAGAGAGTTTACATATATACAGTATTAAAAGTATTTTTATTACCATTGAGCTTATAATCGATGGGCATGCCTCTATTGGGCAACCTCTGATCAGATGGTAAGATATATACCGAGCCTACTATGGCCGAGCGCCTATGAGCGAGCCCAGTTGGTCGAGATACATAGCCTAGTATGGCCGAAGCGCCTATGAGCGAGCCTACTACGGCAGAGCAGTTATATATATACCGAGCCTTATAGGGCCGGACAACTATTTTACTCACTATATTAAGAAAGTTGAGTCAGTATCAGCAGATGAGCATATCTTCAAATTTTCTTGACTCCCAGTTGTTTTCAGTTATTATATTATCAATTCAATTTCAGCTTCAGTATATTGTCTTACATACTCGGTACATTATTTCATACTGACGTCCTTTCTGGGGACGTTGCATTTCATGCGTGCAGGTTCAGACAGACAGATGGGTAGACCTCCGCAATAGGTGTTGTTCGAGTTAAGCTTTATCGGTAAGCTTCCTTTTCAGCGGCAAGTCGATCCATGTTCTCCTTCCACTGGTGGCAATCAGCCCGAACTTGATTCACCTCTCCCCGAAGATGCCCAATCGTGTCCAGCTTTTGCTGCAGCTGAGACATTGAAATATTAGCCTCCGAAGCAGGGCCAAGAATGCCAAACTCTGTTAAAATCAAAGTTACCTGCTCGAATTCGCTCTTTTGAACTTTGGCCAAAGCAGTTCGAAGACCCTTAAGCTCCTATTCATTCTAACTACAAAGGAGCCTCAAGTCCTTCTCTTCACCCGAGACTCTCTTGAGCTCGACCTCATATTGTTTCAGCTCAGCCTTGAACTTTGCAACAGCCTATACATGAAATAAAAATGTGCCAGTAGAAGAGGAAGACAAAGGGAGAAAAACTTGCAATAGATAGGGCAGGTCCTTACCCGGGAAAAGAGACTCTGGGCCTCTTCAAAAATGGAGGATGCATCATTGAAGTCATCGGCATCCTCAACTCCAGCATAGCAGCTCTAGAAAGGGTCATCCCCGATGACCTTACTTGGGTCGGGCATATGCAAAGTGTTGGTTTCCTCGATTGCCTCCCCAGAATAAGTTGGCAATGAAAGAGAATGACCTGTTGTCGTGGCCCCGAGATCTTCACTGGGGGCATTCTCATTAACCTCGGGGGCCTCAGCATTTACCCCCTCTGGTATAGTTGTTGAAGATGGAGGGACAATCTCAACCTCTGTAGATATGGGGGCCTTGCCCGTCTCTTCCCTTTGGGCATTCTCACCACAAGGTGGATTTTCTAGTTCAGAAGGCTTGGCGGCCTCGACTGGCTTCCTGGTCCGAGTCGCCAGCGCCGATTCTTCCTCATCATTTTCCTCACCATACGGGGAGTCATGGGCTGAGTCTGTTCCCGTTTAAGAAAACCTTTTCCGTAGCCTTTGAGTGGAGGTTTTCTTGTCTTGGGAGTCTTCGGGATTCGAGACCCTCTTTCTTTTATTATCCTTCTCGGTCTTTGGATTTGAAGGCTTGGTTGTTTCCCTAGGCGAGGCCGGCCTCATCTCGGACGCATCTCCAAGGCTGTGATTCTTGGCCTCCCATTGGCCCTTCGCCAATTCACGCCACTTATGGTTGTCACAAGAGGATGTGGCAGCTAGTTTTCTAACCTAATCCTCGAGGTCGGGCACCGCCAAAGGCGCCCAAGCGTCAGCTGCTAAAAGAAAGATAAGTAAGCTATGAAAAATGAAAAAACAAGAATAGGTACAAAGGAAAATGCGGACTCCACTTACGGTTAAAATTCCACCTCTCCGGGAACGACATTTTTTCCTCGGGGATGATGTCCGAAGTCCTGACTCTAACAAATAGGCTCATCCAACCTCGATCTTTGGTTTTGTCGGTGCTGGCGAAGAAGGACTTCATGGTTCAACGTTGTAGCTCGATAAGCCCTCGGAATAACTGGGGCTGATACAATCGAACTAGGTGGCTGAGAGTGCATTCTAAACCCTTGGCCTGCTCAGAGAAGTACCGCAACATGATTACGATATACCAGAACGAAGGGTGAATTTGGCCAAGGGTGACTTCGTATGTCTTGCAGAAGTCGATCACCACCGGATCGAGGGGGCCCTAGTATGCGGATAAGTGTAAACACTCAAAAATCCCTCCTTGTGGGTAGTTATGCTTTCGTCGGGCTTCGAAAACTTAATCTCGACCTCCTGAATCTCGACCTCGTCCCCCCATCGACAATCCCTCCTTACATCCTTGATGAGTTGCTTGGTTATCAGGCTAATATATCGTGACACGTGCTCACATTGGCCCTCGATATCTGGAGGATTCTCGATACCGAAGTCCTTTTAAATGATGCAATCACCAGGGGTGATCTCTTCAAGTGTCGGCGGCACCACCGGTTTGGCTGACCGGGAGGCGGAGCAAGATGATGCTTTATCTTTTTTAGGGACCGTCTTGGAAGTTTTGGCCATGGTTGTAAGGCAAGGAATGCGGGTGAATAAGGATGTAGCGTTTTCGGCTAGAGCTTGGTATTTTACGACATTTCAAGAGGCAGAGGAAACAGGTGATTGAAGAAAGAGATGAGGATTGGAAGAGATTGAAGAGAGGTAAAGTCATTTACTAAAGGAAGATGCACCATATTTATAGAGGGGCAGCGATGGTTCGAATGCGTTAATGGCCGACCAACACTGGCGTGCATTTAATGTTTTTGGGGAAGTAGGCCGATGGGACGTTTTGGTCACTTCGAACGATTGGTTTCACGAGGATGACATCATCGCGAGAGGCTCGGGAAAATCGAGGTTCAAATCGTTTCATATCATTTCATTCTAAGAAACGCTAGGACTATCTGTATGCGGTCAAAATCGAGGAGCATGATTTTAAAGTCTTAAATCAGGGTATAGGCTCGAGTCCGGAAGACTCAAAGTGGGTGTCGCATCCGGCTAAGGGACACCTACCTTGAGGAAGCTGATCGAAGGCCTGACACGGCCTGCATCGAAGGCAGCATAATCTCGAAGTCAATCAAGAAAGAGCAGGAACTTCTTTAGGACACGTGGACCAGCGTATTAAGTATAGGATAATGGTTATACGAAATGGTACAGGTCCGTACTAGGCCGTTATACACCTGTACCAATAGGATTCTTTACCTTTATGAGCAAGGTACTATATTGGAGTTTTCTCCTCCTATTTAAAGGGGACCCCAATCATTTTGTAAAATAGAGATCTTTCACTGCAATAGAACATTCTTATTCTTTTCTTGTTTAACGTACTCAGCAATTATTCTTCAGCTTTATTGCCTTTGCTTTGTTGCCTTTACTTTATTGTTCATACTTTGTTGGTCTTAGCTGACCTCGAGGTCCCTGGATAGACAAGCTCGAGGCCCTTACAATTTCGACAACATTGATTTGGTTCATTATTCCTTCTTACTTAAGCTCGATATTACCTATTTAATCACTAGTATTAGAATATATCACATATTTTTAAATCTACAAATTATCTTTAATTGTTACTCATATTTTTTGGGGTAAACGTATACATTTCTTTTGAATAGCAGGTTAAAAGTTTTTTCAAATCTGAGTATGTAGTTTATTAAAAAACGGCCAACAAAAAAAGTAGGAGGAATTTTAGTGGAGTTAGTTCTTTTTTCTCATATTGTTCTTATTTGGTCGTAGGTCTTCTTTTTAACTAAAAGAGTATGGAGTCAGTTCTTTTCTAGGAATTTTTTTTTTGTGGGTAATTTCCAAGTGTATTAAATAAATAAAATAACAGGGTGTTTACATTCTTTTGATTTCGGACAAATAATCTAGCAGTAGTTGACGTTTTTTCAAAATTTTCTTCAAACCTCTCTGAGATAAATAGTCTTTTTTGTGCAATTCTAAATGTGAAGTAAGTCTTTGTACCTTATTGGTGAAATTGAATACTTGAAATTCAACAAATCCTCTTTCTTCTCGAGAAACAATTAAAATGACAAATATTTTACCATAAAAGAATTTCCCCTTTTTTAATTTTATATATAAGGAATTTATCGAATTTATCGAATTTTATCGATAAGTAATTTGATAAGTTTTTTTTCCTTGACTTGTAGACTAAATTAATTTTAAACTCCAAATATATTGGAGATTTATCCTAAATTTTGACACGTGTTGAATTATTGCTATGCCACTTGGCATAATATAATAGTTTTGTCTTTCCTATTCTATACCGATAGAAGATATATAGATAAATTACTTTAAGTCCAACTGAAATATATGCACCATTGAAGTTTGACATGTGGGAAATATAAGCAACAAAACAGTGAATTTGCTAATGAATTCTTTTTTGTTTCCTTTAATGACTCTTTAATTAAGCCATCCAAAAGTCTTTAAAGTAATGAAACTAAAATTTTGAGTCATCAAAACTGATAGCTTGTCCCTGTGACAAATTAAAGACTAAACTCTAATGGAGCAAGTGGACCAATAGAAGCTCAAAACTTGAAGTAGACTTGAAAAGAAATGTTTCCTTGCAATACAAGAGGGACCCCTCTAAAATATAGTTATCTCAAATTACTATTTCATCATTACTATGTCCTAGTGTCACAAATATGCATCTTTAGGATAACTATAATCGACTACCTGTGCTCCATCGCTAGTATTTGCCATGGTGTAATAAATTTGCTTAAAACTATTTGAATACTATATGTATTTGCAAGTCTTTGCTTTCTTTCTTTCTTTCTTTCTAAACACAGTTAACAGGCAAACTTAGAAAATAACTAGGCAGCAGTGATCCAGAAATGAACTTGTGCCACTATAGTTCAAAATGAGGTCATCATTCCCTTTGATTTTCACTAGGGGTACATAGGCCGGGTTGGTTCGGATTTTACAATTACCAAACCAAACCAATTGTATCGGATTATTAAATCTAAAGACCAAACCAAACCAATAAAACTCGGGTTTTTCATTCTCGGGTTTTCTCGAGTTTTCGGGGTTTTTTCCGGTAAAATCTTCATAGAACAAAACATATAAATTATGCTCAAAATATTTCTTTAGTCCTAGTAAGATACAACTATATAAAGTATTTTCCAAGAAAATAATACAAAATATGAGATATATCATGGCATTATCCTAAAATATTCAACAATAAAATTATGTAATATAAATATTGCTAATTAAAAAGCCATAATAAAAATAAACATAATCTAAGAGTGCCAAGTCATGCTAAAATAAGTAGGCTAATAAGGGAGTATTAAATACATGACTAAACGCTAAAGAAAAAATAAAAATAGGTTATGCATTTTATCTAAATTATTGCAAAACAAAAAATAGATATTCAATACATTCTCGTTCGTAGTATTGAATTAAATTTCTTTTGTTAGCATTAGTATTGATTTGATTTTGGTTTGGGCTTTTATTAGCACTATTTAATTTACTAATGTTAATGGCTATAAAACTTATTGGAACATTCAAAAGTTCTAAGTCCAACCTTGAAATAATATCTTAAAAGATAAAATTATGAAATTTTGTAAGAAATATTTATAAATTACATTACAATAAATATATTTATATATTAAATATATCTAAAATTTCTATATATGTAATGTCGGGTTGGTTTGGTTTCGATTTGACTTTCTTTAGTTAAAACCAAACCAAACCAATTATGGTCGGGTTTTTTTTTCCAACACCAAACCAAATCAAACCAACCCATAGTCGGGTTTTTCTTTCTCGGTTTGACTCGGATTTCGGGTTGGTGCGGTTTATCGGTTTCCTTTGTACACCCCCAGTTTTCACCATCAAAATATTATTCAGAATTTTTACAAGAAGATCAAAAAAATAATAGATTATATCAAGAATTATGTACAAAGGATATGAGGATATCCTCTGGTGTCGCTCTGGTTTCCTATGAGAGAAATTTCCAATTCTTCTTTTGGGGCTTCAACTCTCACATAAAGTTCGTGTTTCGACGAGGGAAGTAATGAGGCTAGTCCCCCCAAAAGGAAGAAGTAGTCGGGGGCCCTTCCCGCGTATGTGCCTTTATTTATATTCTTTCTATTTTTGGATTAACAACGGAGAATCTTTCTAAAAATATTTTAATAAACTTTAGCTATCGAATTTTACCCTATTCCAAGGGGAGTTCGTAATATAAATCACCTCATAAAGGATAAAATGAGTATCTTAAAAATAAATTATTATTATTATTATTATATATAAAAAGATATCATTCTTTATATAACAAACTAAAACGGAAAGATTGTCAATAGATTGGGATGGAGGGAGTATTAAATACATCAGTAGCTTGAAGAATAAGGGATGTCCATGAAGGGAGAAAGCAGAGGGGTAATAGAAAGTGTGAAAAGTACAAATGATTGGTAGAGTGGCAATAACTTCTGCTACAAGGGGAGAGATATGATAGAGACATAACACCAAGTTCTAAAATAGTGAAAGAATGCATGATTTGTGTGTAAGGCAAATGTAAATGTTTATAAGGACAGTGACCCAAACTTCACCCTTTGTCTAAGCAAACTAGCACCCCTCCTTTCTCCTATAGTCTCTCTTATTTCCATTTTACCTACCATGAACCTCATCTCCACCCTCTTTTTCTCATGGGGTGGCTGCAATCCCTCTTCTCTCCATTGAAGAAGCTTTGGGTTCGTCTTCACTCTGCTCCCAAAAAGAGTATGTCCGATTTCTTGTTACACTGTTTCACTTTTTATGTAAGGTTTACTTTGTCTAAGATTCTCTATGTACACTTAGATAATTAGCTCTCATTTACAAAATTTAGGCGTTGTGGATTCTAAAATGTCTTTAACTCCATCCATACTTATTTCGTGCACATCCATATAGAATTAGAACCCGAAACACTGAGTTCTGCCCAATCCGTTAGCCTATTGTTGAATCAGAACATTAAGAAGTTCGATTGACTTGATCTTTTTACAGCCCTATACACATGCTTATATGTATTTCATCTAGAAACAACTCTGCATTTGCATATTCTTCCGTTCTCTTTTACAAAACTCTAATGTTGCTCAAGAAAAATGTGTATACTTGGTACAAAAATTTCTCATTCTTGGTTTGTCAGGAAGAGGGATATATATCCTGTACGAGGATGTTAAGTCTTGCCCTTGTGAAGATGTTCAAGTGCTTTGGTCCATACTAGTGGAGTCGCATCCACGTTCTTTGCCTCCACCAAAATGAGGGTCTTTACATAAAAGCACAAAAAAAAGGAGGGGAGATTTACAGTCACATGTACATATATTACAACACGTTTGTCCCACATAGGTTTTTTTTCCCTTCTCTTCATTCATGTTTGCATCTTCAATCTTTTGTGAGTGAGGTTCATCTTAAAGTCTTTATATTATTGAAATTATTATGTCTTTCACTTATTGTGAATATATTGTTCTTTGCAATTTGGTAAATACTTGTAAATAAGTGTGATGCGAGTGAGTTCTTGAACAGTGGAGGACAAGAAGGTAGAAGAAAAATGATCTTTGTGAAATTCAAATAGCAGACTTCAGCAGTATAGGATGGAATCTTTAAATGTTTTGTTTGTAAATAGATGACAATTTTAAGAGGTTCTGCATTCGTTTCCAAGAACAAAGAGATGTTATTGTAAAGTAGACAGACTCTCATTAGTTTAGTTACCATTTGTTGCCTTGTCAGTTTCAACAGTTAATGAGTCATAATTGATAAGGTCTTCAAAACTTATTATGAATTAAATAAAGTTGAATAGGGACTAGCTTAAGGACGTTAGACTGTCCTGTGATTTTCATTTTAGACATACTTCCTCATGTGTAAGAGCAAACTCCTTTCTTTTACTCCCACTATCCCACATTAAAATTTATACTCTATTGACTAAGGACACGTCTGCAACCACCTAACTTTTTGATCACTAAAGAATAAACACATGTGAAACCACCATTTATTTTTTTGATTATTTAAGAATAAAATAAAGAAAACGTGGTAAGATTCGAGATTAGATCTCCCTCAAAAGCAGGGCAACTTATGTTTACTTCTCCCCTACGTGTGTAACTTATACAATAATCTTGAAATTTTGCTGAGTCTGCAGACCGTTTAAATGCGTGCGGGACGCAGTGTTTGACAATGATTCAGATATCCTCTAAAGATAATACCTGTGAAACTGCTAAAGAAAGAACATAACTCATGGAATGTTAAACACAAATAACGAAACTAAAACTGCTAACAGTACATATATTCTGCAAATCATCAAAGATAAAATAAGTCAATTGGATTTTAGACGATCATATGCAATCACAGGGAGAATATAGCAGTATAGATTGATCCCTTTTCTGGAAATGAGAATAATCGCTTGGTTTAAGCTTAAAGCAATAACTAGGAGAACAGACAAAACAGGTTGTAGAAAAACTTTAAGCTTGAACATACACCAAATCTGTTACATAACAAATGCTATGATCTCAGTAAACGCCTAAGAAACATTAGAGAGGATATCTTGCAGAAAATGAAACAAAGATGCATCTGAATTTTAACCAGGGAGAGGATACCCACATCTGGAATGACATGTAAATGCATTAACTTTTTCCATTCTGTGTGAACTCATCAGCTTTAGCTCTTTCAACTCCACTTATCTCGTCTCATCTCTACAAACCTTTCATCTGGCAAATTGATCATGATAACCCACATTGTATCAGAGCAAACTTAGACAAAGATTAACCACAATGAAAAATATAATCATCAGAAATGAAGATATGAACAATAATCAAAACGATGAAACCAGTTTCTTTTTACTTCTGTGGAATGTAAAAGTAAACTTAGTAGTACAATGATCATAACTTTTTCACATTTAGTCAAAATTTAAGGCGAAGAGAAAGTTCAAGCCCATTATATCCCCAAACAAAATTAAGCACCTTGGTAGCAAAAATGCAAAATCAATGTCAAACACAATAACAGAAAACAGAAACATGGCATCAGTAGCCAATCAAATGTCATTATCACACTAAACAAAGATGATGTAACAAGTAGTGTTAGGGTCTCATCAGAATTGGGTTAGACTTGGGGGACCACTTACAGCACTATAAAGCAGAGGAAGGGTAAAGATCAACAACACTGGGCAGCCAATTCTGAAAGAATGCAACAGCATCTAGCTCTGCCGGAGACAAGCCGCCAAGGGGTGTGACAGCTATCTGTGATAAATGCCAATACCAATCATTGGTCGTTCTCATCAAATGACTGACAACCATATAAATCAATAATAGTACATACGTATCCTTCTCGGAGAGAACAGTAGTCTGTATCACCATCCTCCACTAGAATTCTTGTAACCTAGAAAGGAAAGAGTAAAATCAACAGATTACTCCATTGACACCGCTATAAATTTCTTTTCTTTTTCTTTTTTTCCTTTTAACTTTCAAAAGAATCAGGAATAAATAAATATCTGGTGTGTAATGCAATAAAAGAGTAGTGTCTTTCAAAAGGCTATTTTAATTCCGAATGTTGCCAGGTTTTCATAAAACAATAGTTCTCAATTTCTTGTAAGGTGCCCGCGTGACGGGGAAAGATCTGGGAGACAAGGATAACAGCAATGGAGCAAGCAACAATAGAGAAAGGGATCACACTTGTTTCTTAAACAGTAGATGATCTTGTGGTGCATTTTTTAAAGCTCTAGCTTCTGTACTTTCTGATGAATTAGTCTCCATAGTCATTGTGGACAATACTTTTCCTCCTTCTCGCTCAGAATTAACTTGCTTCCATCCCATTTTGACAAAACTTTTCCCTTGTCTAGTCAAACGGTATCCCTAGAAAGACCAAGATAAATCTTTTGAGGAAATTGTTAAAGAGAAAAAACAACACTTATCCTATCAGATGTAACTGATACAGACACAATGATAACAGTTCGTAAGACAAAGTATTCAAGTTTTAAGATAGTGCTCCTCAAAGGAAACTCAGGTTGAAATAGACAAACATTCAAATTTACTATGGGCAAAATGGTGGTTGAGCCAGACTCATTTTGATGGCTTGAGTAATGCTTGGCTTAGAACTTGTACAGGGAACAAAGAAAACCACAATCTAGAAAAAGCTTTATTCCATTTGTATATAAATACAATCTAACAAAATTTTATAGTACAGAAAGACAGATGAAGAGACTACTGATTCGTTCATACAGAGTAGATGACCAGTGCAGTTTGTTCATAACCACCTTGTCCATTCTTAACTATTTAATTAATAAAGAGACATGCTTCAGTTGGCCTGAAATGACTCATTTGGGCAAACTTCAGCTGTTAATAGAAATCAAAATAAAACATGAGACCAACAGTGAATAAATGAAGTAAAGCAAATCTGACTGTTGACAGGGCCAACAGGAGGCGATCACACACAAGAAAGTACATCAAAGCGAAGACCAACTTTTACATGATATTTTCACCAATGATGAAAGACAAGTGAATCCCAATATATGTATCTACCTTACAGCTTCCTTCTCTAGGTGATTCTCTATCATAAACAACAAAAACAAAGCTAGCATAAAGTTTACCTTGTGATTGATGACATCTGTTGGCACATCAATATTCAGAAAGCAATTTAGAGGATAGTTGTTTCTTTTGATTTCAGCCAATATAGCGCTGATGATGGGTAAGCAAGCTTTAGCAGCCAGTGTGAAGTCAGTAACATTGCTTTTTCCACGAACCCTGTAGTTAGCAATCCCAAGGAAATAAGGAACAATGATGTATGAAGAAAACAAACCACTGGGGCACGAAAAATGTAGAATTTCTGGAGTGCACGAGGGCCCTCAAAACCAAAACACAAGGTAATGATGCTGCTCTCTGCATGAAACACAATAACTCGAAAAGTTCACTGATGAATACCAATTATATGATACAGACACAGCAGGAATACCATTGAAGAAAGCCTCCCTAGCGCCAGCCACTGTACCCGAGTATACTCTGACAATTTCAGCAAAAGGTACAAAATTAATTCTCACAAAAACAACTACAAAATTATGAATGTCAATAATTTTTTTGTTTGATAATTTTTTTTCATTTAACATTTAATTTTGCTTGAGTTTCAATCATAGTAAACTAAATTAACTTGACAAAACACTATGCTTCAATTTTATGTTCAAGGATCATCTAAAAGAAAGTACAAAGTCAAGAAGATAATGCCAGTTGACTGTATGGATTCCCTTTGACCCAGATATACAATGTGCTCATTTTTATAATTAAAATCCATCATTGGTAAAATGCAAAATTAAAATTCCTGTGGATAATTTAGGGATGAGAAGAGCCATTTGACTAAGGTGACAAGAGCAGACTTGGAGAAGACCGGATGAGAAGAGTCATTTGAATTAAGGTTAAAGAAACCTTGGGTTTTTGGATATCATAGAGTCAAATAAATTATATAATAGATGAACCTAAAAGTGCTACATGCCCAGTATATTAGCACAAATGGTAAGCATGCCTAATCATCACTAGCTGAATCTAGAAACTGAACTGAGTACTTGTACCATTCGGCGAACCAGGAACAGTTTGCAACAAAATCGCCATGGATTAAGCAAAGCATAAAGTAAAAGAACTTATATGAGATTTCAACACATGTAATAGGGCTGGGCATAGTTTGTGGTCTTTGGGGAAAACCGAAATCCAAATTTCTCGGATATGTGATTTAATTTTTGGATTACATTTGGTGTTTGGTTTTAATTTTGGAAAAACTGGATTTTGGATTCGGGACGAAAAAAATTGGATATTCGAAAACCCGAAAATTATTATACCTTATGTTTGGCCCACCAAACCAAACATGCCCATTAGACATTAGCCCGATATTAAATTAGATCATCAGCAAAGGCCAACAGCCTACTTACGAATAGGGTTTCAACTTTCAAGTTCAACTTTGATACTAAAAATAAGTAAACTTATTGTTCTTCTCTACTTACCACCATCATTGCTTTTTGCTTTTATCATTCGTACACACAATTACCAAATTTCCTGGTGGAATGAGGAATAATTAAAGCAAAGTTCACATGAATATTTTATTTGGAGGTTCATTTTTATTTTTATCTGTGAGAAGAAAAGCCCAACGTATATGTTCAAACCAAAACCCGAAATAACCAAAACGATCAATTGGAAACCAAACTCTAAAAAATTGACCCAAACTGCACTTCTCTGGTTTGGATTGGATTGTAATTTCTTAAATTCAAAAATTGAAAATCAAAACCGAATTGCCTGACACCCATCACTAGTGGTGGCAAAATAGTTAAAAGAAAACAGTTATCCACCCATATTATCAATTATAAAATGGGTTGGATAATGAACTTTTTAAAAACAGGTCAAATATGGATAAGAATCATATTATCCACTTAAAAAATGGATAACGAATGGATAACTAATGGGTTTAACTTTTACACCTGTAAAGCCTCAAATTGGGAGTTCCTCAAGTTTGGGAGACTAGGAATTCTCCCAAAAGTGATCATATTCAAGAAGCCATGGATATCCATATTATCCGACAGCTAACCCATTTTCCACCCCTACCCATCCCTACACATTACACAATGTTGAGTGAATGTTCTTTACATTTTCATTAGATAGTTGAAACTAATAGAGAGAGGTATAAATGGGCTGGTGTTGTAACGACGAGTTAGAACATAAATAGCCCAATGTACCCGGATAATGGAATTGAAAGCAATGTATGGCAGCAAGATACTTCACCATCACCACAAAGAAACTGAATACTAGTGAAGAAAATCTACTAACATATGATAGCCGCAGTTGTCACCCATATTAACACCACTGATCACCTGAAAGAATAGATTAAGATTATTGCAAGAGTGTTCCAGACAACGAATTTTTAATTATGCAAAGTCCCAAGGCATTGATACCTAAAGACTGGCATGGGATAAATCAGTAATCAAGTGATAACGGAGACGGAAAACTAAGTATTTGCAATTTGGAAAATCAAACTGCATACTGCCAATAAGAAACTCTAAGATGACATGAGGAGGAAGAGGGAAGCACTAACTTAAAAAGGCAACTTAAACATATAAACGAGGGGAAAGAGAGAGCTTTGGTGTGCATGTCATGCATATTAATGATTTATATTCTTTTCTTTTCCAAACAGAAATGTGAATAAAGAAATATTATCTTGGTTTAGGAAAGTTGTACTACCAGATCAGGCACTGAAGGGAAAAGAGCTTTGGAGATTCCCAAGGAAGTACAATCTGCTGGAGTTCCTGCTAGAAAGAAGAAATCGAAAAGGAAAGCAAAGTCAACATTCTCATCTTCTATTACTTCAAAAGCGAGATCTTGAAGCATGAAAGCTCGGAAAATATCAATATATCATGTTCTTGGTTGTAATTGATTGAGCATTTCTGGACCAATATCCCATGACATATGCTAGCTGTTAGTAAAATTTTAAAAGAACTTCCCAAGAAAAGATCCACAGTTCTAAGTTACAACTAATCTTTAACTAGATTGCTCTTAATTTTAAGTTAAAAGCTTAAGTTCATCTGTATTCATCTATTCAAATAGAAAATCATTAGAATGCTAAATTATGTGGCACAATCTCACAAAACTCAGGTTTTCAAGAAAGGAGAGACTTCCTCCTTTATTTGTTTGTTCAATTTCCAGAGTAGTTTGGTATTGAGGTGGGACTTGTATATTCAATTACGTGTACCAAGAATATGATCGCACTATTAATATAACAAAGGGCTGTGAGAGTGTGAGGCATTGATATTAGAGTTAGTAATCCAATAAACTTAAAGTCAAGTACCATAGTTCAGTCCAGAACTCTAAATTATTTATTTGTTGAAGATTGCAACAGACTTGAAACTGAAAAGGCTGTTGCTAGTTCAGTCCAGAACTCTAAATTATTTATTTGTTGAAGATTGCAACAGACCTGAAACTGAAAAGGCTGTTGCTAGTTCAGTCCAGAACTCTAAATTATTTATTTGTTGAAGATTGCAACAGACCTGAAACTGAAAAGGCTGTTGCTCCGCTAATGTCCACTTGCTTAACAGAAAGGGCATGACGCCATGTAATGCTATGACTAACAGCTGACTTTTCTCTGAAAGTAGTTATAAGCACATAACCAATAGCAGAAGTCTTAATCTATTATGTAATTTTGCAAGTGATAGATGTGGAAAAAATTGCAATATATAAGAGCATAAGTAAGTAACCAAAAGTCAGTTAATTCCTAACTTTAAGATTATTCAACAGTGAAGCTGGACATCAAGAATTTTTGCAAGCTTCATCTCTGAACTTAACATTATAATAACTTAAAACATTAAACAATGCAATCTAACAAATATTGGGACAACTAGAAAGATAGCATACATAGGGAAAACAATATTGACAGGAAAATAAATATCTTAGATTCACAATTGCATCATTAAGCAATGATAAAGACACTGCCTTTTGCAGAAGTGGCAGGAGAAAATCAAAAGGTAAACATGTTATCAATGACCAAAACATAGAACAGTCAAAAAATCACCCAAGGTTTCATTCTTCTCCGATTAATGGTGTACTGCTTAGCAAGTGATTCAGTAGACTTGGGTCACTTGCAGTCTGCCAATGCAGTAAAGGGCTACTTTTTCCCCCATTCCCACCCTCATTTTTTAATTCAAAATTAGAGGAGATCCTCAAAATAGAGAGAGAAAGAAAAGCAAATATTCCTTATCGCTTGTGAAGCACAGGAAGAAGCAAAGAAAATGAGATATTTATAGTTAACGTAGTGCTAATGAACAATTCACTTACCGTTTTAAAAGGGAAAAAGAAAAGGAAGAAGATGTTCATAAGCAAATCCACATGGAGACAAATAGGTTCATGGAATGAGCCAACCATGTAAAGAACAACAAGCAGATCTTACTCCAAACTTTTATTTGCCAGAAATAACATCTATTAGCTAATTAGCAAATTTAAGTTCATCAATACTGCTGAAGTGAAACAATACATGTTCAACTCCAACCTTCCTTTGCAAAATCATAAAAGATTCACACTATGCTAGACTCCGATATGTAAGATGTACTAAGCATCATATCAGTCTCAGGTATATAACGTGTTAATACTTAATATCATGCAACATGTTCAAATAAAAAATAACAGCAACATGAAAAATTTATCAATCTCTACATGAAAGCCAAAGCATTGAGTAAAAACTGATTTCCTATAGAAAGACATGACCAAAGTAGTAAACGAGAGCAGTCAAGCGATTGAAACTCAAATAACCGAGAGAGATCATCGATCATACAAATTTGTTACCTGCCTGTCTCATATAATCCCTTTTTCATTCAGGGATGTTGCAAAACAATGTTCACTTTAATCATTAAGCAGCACAATTTCACATAGACCCCAATTTTAGACTATCAAAAACTAATAAATGCTTTGCAATCTCCCCTAGGGCTTTGGTCCAATGTTAAGAGTGTAGTGCATGATGCATGGGTTAGGCGCATGCCATGGATTAAGCCTACCACAAACAAAAGCCTGGTATTTAAATAGTGAAGGGTAGAGGGAGGGGAACATTATTCACCGAGTTCCAAACAATGCACCACTGGCCGTGGGGATTTCTCAATTATAGATATATTTTCTTTGCATTCTTCACTTCTTAACCACAAAAAAGTAAGTACCACCGTCATTTATCATTAGATCAATATTTACACACCTACTTCTAAAACCACCTTTAATAAATTATGCCATGGCATGTTTAAAGACGAATCTAGGATTTAGAGTTAATAGGTTCAAAATATGTATGATCTTATTATACCACATGTATACATTATAATTTGTTGCATATGTATGCATAATTCGAGCTGAAAGCAGGTTCAACTGCAAAAAACGACCTAGACCACTCCTGCGTTGAAAACACTATATTTCGGATTATTGGAGTGGTAGAACTCCCTACACGCCAGTAAGAGTTTGTATTTCCAATAAAAGTTATAAAAAGTCTTTTTTTCCAACACATTTAAGAATAAAATATACTTTTTCTATTTACCTAGTTTAACCACCCATACCGCCCAAAATAAGGAAAGTTAACCTCAAGCATTATTCAACAAATCATTGTAATATATATAAGCAACCGAACTAAGTAGAACAGAGAAGTCGCTACATTTAAACAGTTACAGAAATTTAACTAATAATAGTTGTACATACTAACATAAAACGTGCAAATTCACAATGAATTTGTAAGGAGAGTGCTTGAGTGAGTGATCATACGAGTCAGGAGCACAAACAAGGACGTGAAAGCGATTGGTAGAAACAAGCACATTAACTAGAGCTCTTAATCCCGGCGCGTCGATTCCGTCGTCGTTCGTCACCATCAGCGTCGGCCGATCGCCGTCGACGAAGTTATCCTCCATTTCGCTTCTCGAAGTTTTCCGTTCAGTGAAAATCTTCGCAATTTTTTTTCTTCCCCGTTTGGCAATGGATTTTATTTCATTTTAAACTTTAATTTGAAAGATTATTTACAACTGAATAGTATTTGTTTTACAATTTAGTCCTTTTTCTAATACCAACTTAATAGAGGATTTGAATTTTGAAAAAATAATTAAAATAGTATTACAAGTAAAATAACTAATTTATTAATAAAAATTTCAACTTTTTTTCAAAATAAAAACATAACCAAAATCAACTGAATCTCAAATAAAATATATATGTATATATGAATTAGTTTCCTTTTTAGTCCGTTGGAAAAATATAATATTTTAACTTTGAAAAGAATTTAACTTAAACTTCTTATTTTAACCTTAATAATAAGTTTAATGGTCACACTAATGCAAAAATATGGACTATACAAAATCTCATCATACATAGCACATGACACACCAATGACGATGTCATTCCGAGTCTCAAACCAAAGAAAGTATATTCACATAGCCAAGAGATATTAAGCATTAAGCACAAAAACATAAGTCAAAAAAAAGAGACATAGGTGTCACAAAATATGTTATCCAATCCATAAAGGCATCATTAAAAAATTAACACATAGGGAAGGTATTACATATACCAAGACATAAATATACTACTATCAAACAAGACAAAGGCATCTAGGAATGTCATCACTCTACTTCCATTTTATTCCTTACATCCTACTCTACTAAAAACAAGTCCACCAAGTTCAAACTACATCTCACGGAAAAAAAACGAGACACAAAAAAAAAATCATGAAAAATTATTACTACATAGAGAAAACATGTGTTTTTATGTTTTTATTTAGACTCTATTTCCCTCAAGAAAATTTTCCAGAGGTCCATCATCGGAAAGAATCCAATCTTTTTCCTGTTTTTTTACGATTTTTCTTATTATTATTTTTAATAAGCTGCCAAACTACTATTAGAGTACTACACTACTAGCTTTACGAATTATGAAACCAAACTAAAATCATAAGCTAGCTAAAAATAAAAAATAAGAAAATAACATTATACTAATATAATAAAAAGCTAATTATTCAATGATATTCTCCCTCCCCAAAAGACCAAAGGACGAAACAATAGTAGCTTACATGGTATGGTACTCAGACTTTTCTCAGGCATGCCCCTGTGCAGATACTCCATACTTAGTTCTACCCATCTAGCTCGCTTTTGCACATATCTCATGGGCTTACTTCTCATGCTCATAACCCTACGAAACAAAAACAAACACTATAAAAATAGCACAATTATAAAATGAAAATAAAAACAATAAAACTAGGTTGTCTCCCAATAAGCGTTTGATTTATAGTTGCAATTGAAAATCATAAATTTTCAAAGTCTTATAACCAAATAAATATTGTCATATTTAAGACCATATAAAATTTCATACCCAATAAAATAGGTTCACATAAATTGAAATAAATGGAGTATTAATTTTCAACTTTAAATTCAAAAACTCTTTTTTTCCTTTTCAATTTAAACCAAATATTTCGGCTACATTTTGATGAATTTTAAAATGATAAATACTTACACGCACCTGATGTTACGTCAAACCAAATAGTTTAACCATGAAAGTTACAAATTAAAGCGCATATGCAAATCTCTTAACCATGATTAACTAATAAATAATTTATATGCAAGGTAAGTGTCATATATTTATTTGCTTGGTGTAAACATCAAGTGCATGTAAATTGTTACCTTTTAAAACCTTCAAGAGTACTGAATTAGATATTTGCTAGTTAATATGGCTCGTACTAATATCAAGTTATTTCAGACTTCATATGTAAGTTATTGACTTTGGTTAATTACTCCTAGGCAACAATAATATCGGAAAAATTATTGATCCTTCTATCTCAGAGTAAATCGGAAAAATAATTTTATTTTTCATATGTCAATGGAATTATTTCAAGTGGTTAGACATATATTGAGTAAGCTTGAATTTATTATGAATCAGAAAGAGAGAAAAAATAAATAAATGTTCATTTAATCTTGCGTCTTGTATTAAACTTCACTATTTAAATTGTAAAGGTGTATTAAACTTCACTATTTAAATTGAAAAGGGGCATTATGTACAAATAGTAATATTCTCAATATATCTTGGAATTGAATTTTTGTCTGCAATGTAGGTTTGAGTGAAAAAAAGAAAAGAAAAAATAGGAGCGTATATTATAAGACTAAGATGAGAATTTAAAAAATGAAAGAGCTAAACTTCATTAATGACCCTACAAGTATTTATATACAAATTACACGTATGTAACTAACTATCAGCTTACACTATCTAACCACTACTCTAACCACCTAACTAATAATCTGTTTGACCAAGCTTATAAAAAGTGTTCAAAATGTATTTTTCTTAAAAATATTTTTCAAGAAAAGCTTTAAGAAGAAGTTACTTTTTTCTGCTTCTCAAAAATTGTTAGTCAAAAATATTTTTTTTCTTCTAAAAGCTTGATCAAACACTTTTATTAAAAAAATTATTTTAAAAAAATACTTTTGCTCTTGGAGAAGCTTGGTTAAACAAGCTATAACTTAACAATAATTAGCTAGTCAACTTCTAAACTAGCTCCAGTTAATTCTTAACTCAAGTTCACTTAACCTCAGGGGTAACATCATTCTCAACATTTTAAAGTGTAATTTTAATTTTTACGTAACTCTGATTTTCCATAATCTTGAGCTTCATTCACCTCAATTTTTGTTAAAAAAGGATGTGATGGGTGGAAGAGATTGGACCTAACAAAATGGCTCTATCAATATTAAGGTCAAATTCTTGATTTGATTTGGCAACAATTATCAAATAAAAAAAATCAGATAATATTGGCCGCAATTTTCTGGTCCCGATATTATCAAAACCGATATTGGCCGATTATTTTCCAACAAGCTTCTATTTTTTCGGTCAGCTTTCAACCTCTTTCATTCATCTCTCTCATCCCAATCCATCATCTCTTTCAGTATTACTTGGCCAAATATCATCACGGATGGCTTACAAACTCTTCCATCAAATTGAAACTCCAAGATTCAAAGATCCTTTTGGTTGGCGTGAAGAGGCGGCAGTGAGCTGCATCAGTTTTCTGATGAGGTGAAAGAGGAAAGAAAAGAAAGATAGTGAATAAAATAAGAAGAAAAGATAACTAAAAAAGAAAAGATTAATTAATTTTACATGGGGCAAGTAAAAATTGGTCCGTAATTTACACTTCTTTTTTGAAAGTGGGATTGATTTTAAAAGGTATTATTTATTACATTTCAAACACAACCAGGAGGTTCATAGGACCCCTCGTAAAGATAAATAATGTATTTGGCAAAATCGCTCATCGCCAGGGGTAATTATGTATTTTACCTTAACTAAAATGGTTAGCATACACCAGGCACAAAAATAACCTATTTGGCCAAGCTTTTTTTTGACCAAAAGTGCTTTTGGCAAAAAATTGAAGTGTTTGGCCAAATTTTTAAAATGAAAAAGAAGTTGAAGCAATTTTTAAAATGAAGAAGTTTTCAAAAACTTGGCCAAACAGTAATTACTGCTCAAAAGTGTTTTTCAAATTAATTAGTCAAACTCAAATCGATTCTCGCCAAAAAAGTATTTTTGAAAAGCATTTATGAAAAAAAAACTTCTCAAAATAAGTAGATTTTAGAACTTGGCCATGCTAAAATAATGTTAACAGTAACGTAAAAATTTTAAAAATAAAACAAATTGGATGAACTTTATCAATTAAAAAAAGCTAATCTTTTATCACCAAAATCTCTCTAACACGGACATCATCTCAACAATAGAAACAGAAATAAGTATTCCAACCTAAATGGAACCCGAAAATTTCTGTAACTTCTCGCAACAGGAAAAATCATGTCAAACAATTTGGCATTCCCTCCTCAATATTTGTCACGACCCTAACCCGAATTCGATCGTGATGGTACCTCTCATGAAGATAAGGTCAGCCGACACTTTCCTTTTTTCCAATTATTAACAGTTAAGCATTTAAAAACGGTCTAAATATAATAAAATAAATCCGAAATAACAATGATAACATAAATACGCGAAGAACACCCATACACAGTCCTAACCGAGGTGTCACCTAGTCATGAGCATCTATAAGTCATAATACAATTCCGCTAAGTCAATAAACTAGTACAACTGTCTGAAAAGAGATAGAAGTGATAAAGGAGTAGAGACACGGGGCTGCAGACGCCAAGCAGCTACCTCGTGAACTCTGAATGTCCGCCTGAAGCTGGAAGGATCAGCACTCGGGAGCGGAACCAGCTACGCCTGAATCTGCATACAGGGGTGCAGGGAGTAAAGTGAGTACTCCTTTGAGCACCTAATTTTTGATAATATTTAATTTTTAATCACTTCTTCTATGTAAATATTTTAGGGGTTTTAACCTACAATTTTTAGCTTTGTTACACTTTTTATTATAGGGTAAAAATACAAAATTTAAAAGGTGAATTATTACTATTAATATTATTTTATTTTTATTTTAAAAAAATTCCGAAAAAATATTAATTTTTTTTTAATTTTCAGGAGTGATTTAAAAATAAGAAAAAGGGAAGTATTGAATAAAAAAAAGTAAAAGTAGGTGGAATTCTCTTTTAAAAAGTAAAAGAAAATAGAAAATTAAAACAATAAAAGTAAAGTTTTGTGGAAATTTTAAAAAAATAAAAATTAAAACAAAGTTGGAATTAAAAAACAAATATAAAGGTATCTGAAAATTAAAAAAAAATAAAGTAAAAGAAAGTAGCATTTTTAAAAGAAAAGCAAAAGAAAGTGCATTGTTTTTTTAAGAAAAGTTAAATAAGTGGAATTCTCTTTTAAAAAGTAAAAAAAGTGGGATTTTAAATAAGATAAAAGTAATTAAAGTTGGAATTTAAAAAATAAAAGTAAAGAAAGGTGGGATTTCGTTTTATAAAAAAAATAAAAGCAATTTGTAAGTGGGATTTCTTTTAATAAAAAAATAATAAAATAATAAATATTTTTAAAAAACAAATCTCGAAAATTTTGCTATAAATAGAAGAGAAAATTTGAGAAGAAAAAAAAAGGGGGGGAGGAGAGAAATTTAAGTTGAAAATTTTCATTAAATTTTTCTTTCAATATTTCGGGCCTTGAATCTTGGGTTTGAAGAAGAGTTGATAGAGATTTTGTTGTTGCTGCTGATTGACTCTACAACTTTCAGATTTTATTCATTTGAATTCACTCTCTTGTAGGTATGTAATTCAAGCTCTTGAGTTAAAAAATATCGGAGCATCTTTATTGAAGCAGAAGCAAATTGATTTGGTTCTTTTGATAAAGTTTCTTTCGTATTTAATCTGTTCGCATGAATGATGTTTCTTTGATTGAGTGAATTGAGATTTGCAAATGTTAACGTTATTTTAGTATGTTCATGACTCTATCTCGTTTTTTTTTACTTTTTTTTTCTTGGCTCATGACGTGTAACCAGCAGGTATTGTTTTGTTTACATTTAGATTTCAAGCTCATGTAGCACCATGTTCATATTTTGAAATTTAAAGAAGTATGTGAAGTTGAACAATTACAACTTTCTCTTTAGCATAGTGTTAAATAAATTAATACTTTAAGTGTTCTTTGTTATTATCAAGTTTAAAATGCATTTTTGTATGTCCATGTTTGTTTTGTTCCTTCTGGTTCATCCGAATAGTTCTCAGCATGGTTTCTTTTTTTTTTGTGCTCATATGGTCGTTTAAGATTCATTATTTTGTTATAAAATTTTGTTAGTTTCTTTCTAGAATTTGAAAACGAAAGTCGGTCTTTTGAAGATGATATGGAGATGAACCCAAAGCTGGCATCTGTGTTTTGTTATTTTCACATAAATGTCAACTCCACCTTTCTGAATTGTAATATGTTATAACAAAAGGCTCCAGTGATATACATGTAGCTAACCCATTCCTTTAGGCCTTTTGTACTTATCAATTTATACCATTCCATCTACAATAAAACATCAAAACTCATGGCCCTCATTTAATTAATTTTAAATCCTTAGAATTCGAGGCATGCCATTTAGCGAATTTTCTATGGCCCTCGCAAAGTTGAAAAATGCGTAGTTGCTTTAGGCGCGTAATTTGAAATTACCTTCCTAAACTCGGGTGTGCATTTCATGTGACCCAAATCCAAATCCCAACAACGTTAAATAAAATGTGTCGTGGACCGCGGGTGCATTTATGTGACGTGGTTCAAGACATATTTTAAATGACGTTGCAATCTTCCTAAAAATGAATAAGAGCGGTTAATAAGTTAAAATTGAACCATAGGCTAAAACATGTATTAAAATCAGATAATAGGCCAATTATAACAGTTGAGCGACCGTGCTAGAACCACGGAACCCGGGAATGCCTAACACCTTCTCCCGGATTAACAGAATTCCTTACCCGGATTTCTGTGTTCGTGGACTGTAAAACAGAGTCAATCTTTTCCTCGATTCGGAATTTGAACCGGTGACTTGGGACACCATAAATTATCCCAAGTGGCGACTCTGAATTTTTAATAATAAATGAATCTCGTTTCGATTGTCACTTTAAGTGAAAAAAACCTCCCTTATACCCTTTCCGGGGTGTAGGAAAAAAGGAGGTGTGATAACCTGGCGACTCTGCTGGGGATCGAACCCAGAATCTCTGGTTCAGGGTTCAGAATTCGAGCTTAGATGAATTGTTGTATTTGGCTTTATCTGTTATCTAATTACATGCTTGTGCTGAATGTGTTAAATGATGCTTTTACCGCTTTGATATTATCTTAACTGTATATAAACTGCTACGAAACCCTTATCTTCTCATCTTCGGGGATGTGCTCGCTGGTCGAGACTCCTTGTTCTGTTAGTGTCATACCATGAAATAAGAAATAGACTTGGACAAGTTACTAAGCCGGATGACCTTTTGGTTCCCGGTACGTAGGCCCCTCCTCGGTTCGAGTTGTCCGCTCGGGTACACAGTCTAGAACACATACCAAGGTTTTGAACCTAGAATAACTCAGCTTCATGTCGGATCCCTATTAGGAACGCTTGTTTGTATCATGTGCACTTGACTTAGGGGACTCAACATAGGGGTTGGGTCTGTCTAGGACAGGTGTACCAAAAATGAAAAAGACCATCCTGATGCATCTTACTTGCTACTTGTGCATTTATTTGCTTCGGACTTGCATGTTGACCGGCTTCTGAATATTTTGAGGAAAGAGAAATAGCAGTATGAGGGTTAAAGAGAGTTAATCGCCTGTTTTGAAAGAAAAAATCAATGTCCAAATAGTACCGAAACACTGCCGAATTTTTGAGAAATTTTTTTTTAAAAAAAAAAAGAAAAAAAAAAGAAGGAAAAGAAAAGAGATTTGTTTTCAAAAATAGTTTGTTTATTTTGCTAATAAAATGAAAAAAGAATCTTGTTTTCAAAAATAGTTTATTTTATTTGCCGAACTACGTCAGTTTGATTCTCACAGGGTGTGGGATACGTAGGCAACCCTCATCAGGTCCAACTTCTTTTTGCCAAAAATAGCCCGAAACGAAATAATAATAATAATTTATTTTACTGTAAATAGGTAAGGTGATGCCGTTTTTATCAAAAATAGCCGAATGTTCCCAAAAGGGACGCCGGAAGGCTGATTTCGCATAAACAGCCACCTTTGGTCCTTTTCCAATTTTTGGCCAGTTAGCAGGCACAGCCTTAAAATCTCCCTCCGGAAGTGCTGAAAGGCTGTATTTGCAAAGTTGGGCTTTTGGTTTTAGAAAAAAAAATCTGAAAAAAGGTCAGTTTTGATTCAAAATAGAGTAAATCATGATTAATCACCTTAATAAATGTACAGAATGAGCACAAGCCAGAATTTACTAGTAACATTTTATGAACAAGATCCCTTTGGAGTTGCACATGTGGTGGGATGACTTGGGCAAATCAGGGCGAGACACGGTCAATCTATACTTGGGAGGCCTCGCTAGGTTGCTGAAAATTAATCCCAGAGGGGATATCATAAAGGCATTGGTCACATTCTGGGATCCGGCTCACAACGTATTTCATTTCTCAGATTTTGAACTTACCCCAACATTGGAAGAAATAGCCGGATATATTGGGGGTCCCAAAGTTCCTCTGAGACACCAGTACCTAATTGCTCCGAGGGCCTTAGCCGTGCACAAGTTCCTAGACTCTTTGAAAATAAGTAGGGAGGTCCACAACCCAGACTTGGCAGCTGGTTTTTGTATTTTGCAGTTTATATACAACAGATATGGTCATATATGGGGGTTCAACAAGTCGGAAAACAAAATCTGCAGCAAGGGAAACCGCCTTAAGTGGGAAAAACACAGATGTTTTGCATTTATAGTGGTCTTTTTGGGACTTTTGGTGTTTCCTAGAAAAGATGGGAATATTGACATATGAACAGCCGGGGTTGTCAGCACTTTGTTTACTCAGGCCAACAGCACCCTTGCACCCATGATAGTAGCTGAAATCTTTCGCACTCTCACAGCCTGCAAAGCCGGGGGAGACTTTTTTGAGGGGTGCAACGTGTTGCTTCAGATGCGGATGATCGAACACCTATGCCGTCGTCCTCAATTTATGAGTTATGGGTAGATATAGAAAACATGCATAGAGGAATTTTCTACGAGGGTTGATGGAATCAGCTTGCCAGAAGGGGTCACAGAGTGGATAGCACGCATCCGTTCCGTCACTGCAAGCCAAATAGAGTGGACATTTGGATGGCTACCTGTGGATGAAATCATATATATGCTAGCCACTGGAACCCATTTCCTTTTGATGGGACTCAGGAGTATCCAGCCCTATGCCCCGTATTGAGTTTTGAGGCAGTTGGGGAGATGCCAAATAGTTTCGAAAGATGAAGATCTTAGTGGCCAAGTGGTCGAGATCGGGCCTAACGGACAATTTCACGAAGCAGCAGTCCGCCAAATTTGGAGCGAGTGTCAATACTTAACGGCAAATACATGTGTACGTGATCGGTCCAAAGGTGAAGTTTCGCCGGGATACCTTGCTTGGTATAGGAGAGAAATCGAGTTTGGGAGGCCGGCCAAGAGACCCCATCTCCAGGAGTTTGTCGGGGCGTCGCAAGAACAGTGGGATTGGTTGGCTAAAGAACATGAGTACAGGGCCACAATAGGCAGATTGGAGAAGCAAGTCATGGAGTTACAGTTTAAGAAAGATCTGCAGGCCGCCGCAGATGAGGGGGAGAAAAAGAAACTAGCTAAAGAAAATGAGGCCCTTCAAGCCCAAATTCAAAAGATGAAAATAGCTGCAAAAAACCCCGCCCGAAGTGCCAAAGATGACAAACTTATAGATAACCTGAGGCAGAAAGTGGGCGAATATAATTTTGATCTGAGCAAAGAAGAAAGTGAATTAACCAGGGCTCGAAAACAATTGGCCGAAAACTCAGCAGAACGAGCACGTCTGGTTAAGCAGCTAAAAGAAAAGTATGACAATGAGGTTGCAGGGCTAAAGAAAAGGGCCATCGCCACAGAAAACAAAATGATCAAATAGGCAAAAGACTTCAGGGTTGAAAGGGAACATTGTTATACGGCCTTAGCGCAATTAGAAATAGACTTGCAACAACTTCAAGAGTAGAATCATGTGGCCGACCAAACTTTGGAAGCCACCCAGCAGATTGGGCGTTTGTTACAAGAAAAAGGCGTCATAAGAGAGAGAATTAGAAACATCGCCGACTACGTCGTTATAAAGTGCCAGATCTGTGAGGATATGACTCGCACTACCTTCTTCGCAGTAGTGATGACATTTGTTAAGCAGATAATGAGTGACTTGGACCGACTTCAAATGAATTTTGCATATAGGCCCGTGGCGAGACCGAATGATGTCCCGCGGGCACTAGGAGCATTGATGTATTCATGATTTCTCATGAAGTCTGTATTTCTGTTTCGGTTAAAGTTTGTCAGTCATGTTGAGTTTGTATTTTCTTTCTGTTCTGTATTTCCTTTTGTTGGAGTATGATAGCTTATTTTCGGAGTCTGTATTTCATCTTTGCATGAGAATCTGTTAGTCTTTTGGAATTTGTTAGTTTTGAGTTTCGTAATGGAAGCATTTGTTTTTTAGAGCTGTTTACTTGTGCATTTATCTGCTAGAACTACGCAAGGTCTGATTCATGTGGGGAGATGATACGTAGGCAATCTATATAGGATTCGACCACCACTAAAAAGAAAAGGGGGAAATGAAAAATAAATAAAAGAGGATAGAATAAAGGAAGCTTAAAAGAAGGGGCACAATTATGAGAGGCCGGAATGACGCACGCAACCGAAGCAAATGCATGATAGAAAATGGTTAATTGCCTAGGTGCATTGCATCCCAACGTATAATTGCATATGTGTTAAACTCTAAAAACTAACAAGTTTGTTGTTTTGTAGAGAATTCAAGCAGTTAGTTTATCTAGAGGATACTGGCACATTATCATTACCAAACCAGATCAAAAGGACCAATACCAGAAATCATGTCTATCCCGGATGTCGACACAAGTGTTGAGGTAGAGGAGTTGGACGTCAGTAAAATGAAAGAGGAGATGCTCAAACTTAAGCAACAGATGGCCGAGATGTATCAGGCCTGGTCTAAAGGACAATCACCCCCAACTTACCCTGCTAACCCTGCTTCCACCCCACCACCGGCTCAGGCTTAGGATCATCCTGCCATCTATCCAAGCTTTCCCATTTACCAACATTACCATGGCACTACTTCTCATATGCCACAAGCTCCACTACCAAAATCAATTCCATACCCCCCTCCGCCAGTCACTCCTGTCTTTGTGGCATCTCCACCAGCTGCACTTTATAGATCCTTGAGTGAGCCTATGTTCCAAGCTCAGGACAACCAGTACTACCCCCGGATCCCACCTTCAAAGCTCCCGAAACCTACCCCTATAATCCACGTTCTGATCTCCCGAGAGAAGCTGAGAGACCAGCCAAAAAACCTGAAGATGAGGATATGTTCAGGAAAGTTAAGAGCCTAGAACAGTCATTCCGGGACATGCGAGGATTATGAGGTCAAGTAAGTGTGGCCTACAAGGACCTATGTCTGTTTCCAAATGTGCAATTGCCGCCAGGTTTCAAGATGCCCAAGTTTGATCTATACAATGGGCACGGTGATCCAGTAGCACACTTAAGAGGTTTTTGCAGTAAGATGAGGGGAGCCGGAGGAAAATATGAATTGTTAATGGCTTACTTCAGTCAGAGTTTGAGTGTATCAGCATTGGAATGGTACACCCGCCAAGATCACGGAAGATGGTACACATGGGATGATCTGGCACAAGCATTTGCTTGTCACTTCCAGTATAATCTTGAGATCATTCCAGACCGACTATCCTTGACTAAACTGGAGAAGAAGCACAGTGAAAGCTTCAGAGAATATGGTTTCCGATGGAGGGAGCAAGCAGCAAGGGTAGATCCCCCAATGAAAAAGAGCGAGATGGTTGATTACATTTTGCAGGCTTTATAGCCGACCTACTTTGGTCATTTGGTGTCCGCAATCGGCAAGTCTTTTAATGATGTTGTAAAAATGGGAGGCATGGTCGAGGAGGGACTTAAGTCCAACAAGATCCTGAGTTATTCAGCAATCAAGGCAACCACCCAGGCCATCCAAAACGGCACTAGGGGTGTACTTGGGAAAAAGAAAAAAGAAGATGTTGCGACAATTGAGTCCGGAGCCTGGTTCGGATCTAGAGGCCTATCACCCTACTATAACCAACCCCGACCCTACCACCAAAATTACCCCTACACTCCATATAGCCCTCCACAATAATACTACCTACCGCCAGATCCCTAGTTTTCCGTCCATCAGGCACAAACCTATACCCAAACCCCGGCACACGTGCAATGGCGTGCGCCGATTCCACAAAATTCATACCCAGCTCCACAAAACACATATCCACCCCCAAGAGCCTATAGAAATCCCCCCGAAACGGGTTTCCGACCAAGCAAAGCCTTCAAGAATGAGAGGTTACAGAAGCAAAAGACTTTCACTCCACTGGGGGAATCGTATACCAGTCTTTTCCACAGGTTGAGGCAGTTGGGCATGCTGAATCCAATTGAGCCTAAAATGCCAAATCCCCCTCCTAGAAATCTTGACCACTCGGTGAGTTGTGAGTACTGTTCAGGGGCCCCTGGGTATGATACAGATAAGTGTTGGAAACTGAAAACAGCTGTGCAAGAGCTTATTGATACTCATCGGATTGAGGTCCAGGCCCCAGAAGCACCAAATATCAATCATAATCCACTGCCATCTCACCATGAGACCAATATGATTGAGTTGGTTCATAAAGGAGAGGAGCCTAAGAAACCCTCGCAGACGGTAATGATGATCCGTTCCAGCGAAACCAGTTCAAAGGAGAAGGTAACCAATGGGAAATTAGTGGTCCAGTTGAAAGGGGTAGACAATAAGCCAGCTGTGGTAGCCGAGAAAGGGTCGTCAAGAACTATTGCAGTGAAACCAGAGAAAGCTAAAATGGTAGTACCAGGGGTTACAAGTAAACCTGTTATGGTTGTGAAGGGTGCTCGCACAGAGCCTATTATTATAAAACCAGTAACTCAGCTTCCAGTGATCAACAGCAAAGTTGTTCCTTGGAATTATGAATGGGTGACAGTGATTTACAAAGGGAAAGAAATCAAAGAAGAAGTTTGTGAAGCACAAGGTTTGACTCGCTCAGGAAGGTGTTTCACTCCCGAGGAGTTCAGAATAGCTAAAGATAATCCAATGCCGGTAAAGAAAGCTGTAATTAAAGAAGAGGCAGAGGAATTTTTGAGGAAAATGAAAGTGCATGACTATTCTGTTGTAGAGCAGTTGAGGAAAACGCCCGCTCAGATCTCATTGCTCTCATTGTTAATCCATTCAGATGAGCACCATCAGTCGCTGATGAAAATCTTGAATGAGGCCCATGTCCCCGACAAGATCTCGGTAAACCATCTGGAAAAGATAGCCAACAAGATTTTTGAAGTAAACAGAGTCACTTTTTCTGATGATGAATTGCCCGTAGAGGGTACTGAGCATAACAAAGCCCTTTACCTTATAGTGAAATGTGAGGATTCGTGGTTACCCGGGTATTGATTGACAATGGTTCAAGTGCGAACATCTGTCCTCTCTCCACTCTAAGCAAGCTGAAAGTAGAAGATGAGAGGATCCATAAGAACAGTATCTGTATGCGGGGATTTGACGGCGGGGGCAAAGACTCCATCGGGGACATAATGTTGGAGCTGACTATAGGTCCAGTAGAATTCACAATGGAATTCTAAGTGCTGGATATAACTGTTTCCTACAATTTGCTATTAGGGCGACCGTGGATTCACGCCGCTAAAGCAGTACCATCAACACTCCATCAGATGGTCAAGTTTGAATGGGACAGACAGGAAATAGTTGTGCACGGCGAAGATAATTTTTGCACTCACAGCAACACCATTGTGCCATTCATTGAAATGGAAGATGACAAGGGACCATGGGTCTACCAAGTTTCTGACGCAATGTCAGTCGAGAAAGTTCCAGAAGGGAAGTGTATCCCAAATCCAAAGATAACCGCCGCATCAGTCATGGTAGCGTATGAAATGCTGAAGAATGGTTTTGTACCAGGAAAGGGTTTGGGATCAGCTCTGCAAGGCATCATACAACCCGTGTCTCTTCCTGAAAACTTGGGAACATTTGGTCTGGGATTCAAGCCCACAGCCGCAGACATAAAAAGAGCCAGGAAATTGAAACAGAGGGCATGGGTCCTTCCAAAGCCGGTCCCACGTCTTTCCAGATCATTTGTCAAGTCCGGTACGAGGAGTCGCCCAATAACAGCAATTCCCAGTTCTGTGATTGATCCTGACAAGGAGTTAATTGAAAGATTTGAGAAGTTGTTCGATAGTGTAAACATGGTGGAAATTGGAGAAGGTTTTAGCAACGCGGAAGTGCAATTTGTCTGGCCAAAAACAAAGCTTAATAATTGGAAGGCTACTCCTCTCCCTACTCGGAAGGAGTCTTGGTAGTTTGCTTTGATTTTCCTTTAAGTTTGTACGGATTATTCCAGGGTTGTAATCCAGATTTCATTTTTTTTCAGTCTGTTTGAGTGTGCAAACCTTGTTATCTTTTATCATTCAATGAAATACAATTTCCCTTTCTTCATCATTCTTGATGGTTTTCCTTTTTGTTTTCTTTTCTTTTCTATACAGTTCTTTTTATGCTAGTTCTAATGACATGGCATGCATAAGGAATCCTCAACCCAGTCTTAAAAATCAATCTGATTCCGAAATTTTAGTTCAAGAAGTAGATTGTGATTACAAATCAGAATACAATGATGAGGATGAATCCTTCAAAGAGATTAGTAAGGAGTTAATTCACTTTGAAGAAAAACCCAAACCCAACCTGAATGATACAGAAGTCGTCAATTTAGGGGACACAAACAATGTCCGAAAGACTAAAATAAGTGTCCGCCTCGAGCCAGAGATCCGGGAAGAGTTAATCAAAGCACTCATCGAGTACAAAGATGTTTTTTCATGGTCATATGACGACATGCCGGGTTTGAGCACTGATTTAGTGGTCCACAAATTGCCTTCTGATCTAGCATTCCCTCCCGTCAAGCAAAAGTTGAGGAAATTCAAAACTGATATGAGTGTGAAGATTAAAGAAGAAATTACCAAGCAGTTGGATGCAAAGGTTATTCAGGTCACTCGATATCCTGTTTGGTTAGCTAATGTCGTGCTTGTACCGAAAAAGGACGGCAAGATCAGAGTATGCGTTGATTACCGCAATCTCAACAAAGCAAGTCCGAAGGATAACTTTCCACTACCCAATATCCACATTTTGATCGATAATTGTGCCAAGCGTGAGATAGGATCTTTTGTAGATTGCTATGCCAGGTATCATCAGATTCTAATGGATGAAGAAGATGCAGAAAAGACGGCTTTCATCACGCCATGGGGGACTTATTGCTACAAGGTAATGCTATTTGGTTTGAAGAACGCTGGGCAACTTACATGAGGGCCATGACTACCGTGTTTCATGATATGATACACAAGGAGATTGAGGTATACGTAGATGATGTGATCATAAAATCAAAGCGTCAGGCCGACCACGTTGGGGATTTGAGGAAATTCATCCAGAGGCTTCGCAGGTACAACCTCAAGCTTAACCCTGCCAAGTGTGTATTTGGTGTTCCTTTCGGAAAGCTGTTGGGATTCATAGTCAGCCGGCGAGGCATCGAATTGGACCCATCAAAGATCAAAGCCATACAAGAATTTCCACCTCCGAGGAACAAGACTGAAGTGATGAGTCTGTTAGGAAGGTTGAACTACATCAACAGGTTTATTGCTTAGCTCACGACAACTTGTGAGCCTATTTTCAAGTTGCTGAAGAAGGACGCTGCGATCAAGTGGACTGATGAGTGTCAAGAAGCATTCGACAAGATAAAGGGGTACTTGTCTAACTCGCCTGTGCTGGTCCCACCAGAACTAGGGAGACCTTTGATTCTTTACTTGACTGTCTTGGAAAATTCATTTGGCTGTGTACTGGGGCAGCATGACATCACAGGCAGGAAAGAACGGGCCATCTACTATCTTAGCAAGAAGTTCACGGCTTATGAGGTTAAGTACACTCACCTGGAAAGGACATGTTGCGCCCTAACTTGGGTGGCACAGAGGGTTGGGGGCAATGAAGTAGGTGAAGTGGTTGGATTTTGCGAGCTGTTCCAACCACTGTTTTGCATCGATTATAGAGCGCTGAACAAAGTGACCATCAAGAACAAGTACCTTATGCCTCTTATTGCAGACCTTTTCGAAGCAGTGTCAAACCAAAATACCCAACAAGCATTAGCTCTCCCTGAAAAGGAGGTGATCCAGCCGCACCTTCCAGTACGGCTACCTTGTTACGACTTCACTCCAGTCACTAGCCCTGCCTTCGGCATCCCCGTTCAAAGCACCACCTTCGTCAATTATCTTGATGTCGAAAGGGAAGAGGACAGGGTCTTACTTACTTAAAAGTAAAAAAAAAGGGAAGTTTCCTGTCTGAGATCGAGGATAGGTCGGAAGCTTCTTCCTTCGAAGGACTGGTCAGAAAGGGTGGAGGCATTATCAAGTAAGTCGGTTATAAGTGGTCGTGCTCTCGCTACCGTCCAATCCTGCAGCAGCTAGTTGCTCGGCCTTAGTCTTGGGCTGATCTCAGACTTCAATCAACCCCTTCGTACTTCGATCCAATCAATCGATCGATCAAGAGGCTAATCTCTTTTGTTTGGGCCGGTAGCTAAAAGAAAGTCCTCGCTTTCACGGTTGATGTATCAGACTCGACCCTATCTTTCGTAGCATGCATTCCCATCCGTGTCGCAACTGATCCTCCCTATCTCCTGATCGAGCTTGTGTAGGTAGATGTTGCCTGGTAGGGCCGATAGTAATACACTAACATTATTTGTCATCCTACACTACTTACCTCATTTCACTCTTGGATCCATTGAAGTATGTCTTTCAAAAGCCCATGCCGACAGGAAGACTTGCGAAGTGGCAGATTTTGCTCACAGAATTTGACATCATCTATGTGACTCGAACTGCGATGACAACCCAAGAATTGGCCGATCATTTGGCCGAGAACCAGGTCGATGAAGAGTATGAGCCACTGAGGACTTATTTTCCCTATGAAGAGGTGATGCATATCGACGAGCTAGAACAGGCCGAAAAACCAGGTTGGAAACTTTTCTTTGATGGGGCTGCTAACATGAAAGGAGTGGGAATAGGATTTGTGCTTATTTCTGAAATAGGGCATTACTATCCTGTTACAGCTCAGCTTCGTTTTCATTATACCAACAATATGGATGAATACGAAGCATGCATTTTGGGTTTAAGGCTAGCTGCAGACATGGATGTCCAGGAAGTCTTGGTCTTAGGAGACTCGGATCTTCTGGTACATCAAATTCAAGGAGAATGGGAAACACGCGATTTGAAGCTCATACCCTACCGACAATGTTTGCATGATCTTTGTCAACGGTTTCGATCAGTGGAGTTTAGGCATATTCCAAGGGTCCATAATGAGGTCGCCGATGCTTTGGCTACCCTAGCGTCAATGTTGCACCATCCGGACAAAGCCTATGTCGATCCTTTGCACATTCAAGTACGAGATCAGCATGCTTACTACAACATGATTGAAGAAGAACTTGATGGCGAACCATGGTTCCATGATATCAAGGAGTACATCAGAATGGGGATATATCCAGTGCAAGCCACGGGGGATCAAAAGAGAACAATTCGACGGTTGGCAAGTGGATTCTTCTTAAGTGGAGGAGTTTTGTATAAAAGAACACCAAACCTTGGATTGTTAAGATGCATAGATGCTAGACAAGCTACGGTTGTCATGTCCGAAGTACATTCAGGAGTCTGCGGACCACATATGAGCGGATATGTGCTGGCAAAGAAAATTCTCCGAGCAGGTTATTATTGGCTCACCATGGAGTGAGATTGTATCAGTTTTATGCGCAAATGTCATCAGTGCCAGATACACGGAGATTTGATTCATTCTCCACCATCAGAATTGCACACGATGTTAGCACCATGGCCCTTCGTTGCTTGGGGCATGGATATCATTGGACAAATTGAGCCAGCAACGTCCAATGGGCATAGATTCATTCTGGTAGCCATTGATTATTTCACCAAGTGGGTTGAGGCCAAAACTTTCAAGTTTGTAACCAAGAAAGCAGTGGTCGATTTTGTTCATTCAAATATCATCTATCGATTTGGAATCCCAAAGGTGATCATCACGGATAATGGTGCTAATCTTAACAGCAATTTGATGAAATAAGTATGTCAACAGTTTAAGATTGCACACCGCAATTCCACCCCATATCGTCCCAAGGCGAATGGAGCAGTTGAGGCAGCCAATAAAAACATAAAGAAGATACTTCGAAAAATGGTAGAAGGTTCCAGGCAATGGCATGAAAAATTACCATTTGTGTTGCTAGGTTATCGCACTACTGTCCATACTTCAGTAGGTGCAACCCCTTATTTGTTGGTATATGGAACCGAAGCAGTGATACCTGTGGAAGTTGAAATCTCATCCCTTCGGATTGTCGCTGAGGCTGAGATTGATAATGATGAGTGGATCAAAACCCGTTTGGAGCGGTTGAGCTTGATTGATGAAAAACGATTGGCAGCTGTGTGTCATGGCCAGTTGTATCAAAAGAGAATGGCAAGAGCATACAATAAAAAGGTGTGTCCCCGAAAGTTTGAAGTGGGCCAGCAAGTGCTGAAACGCATCATTCCACATCAGGCTGGAGCAAAAGGCAAGTTCGCCCCGAATTAGCAAGGGCCATTCATTGTAACCAGAGTATTGTCCAATGGTGCTTTATGTTTAACAGATATCGAAGGAAAATGCATAGACATGACTATCAATTTTGATGCAGTAAAAAGATATTATGTATGATTTCTTTGTTATAATTGTTGATTGTTTGTATTTGGCATTATTTCGAAGATTGAAATGATGAAGGCAATTTGTTCTGCTATCTAAACACTTTACCCTTTGTTTCCCCTTTCTGAGCCTTATTTATTTCTTTCATACCCCTCTATTGGAATCAATCACGAAAAAGAAAGAAAAAGAAAGAAAAGAAAAGGGGAAAAGAAAAGAAGTGAAAAGTATAACAACAAGGAAATTCAGGTGTGAACTACGTTTGACCTGATTCCTGTTAAGGATACGTAGGCAGCTTTACGGTTCGGTCATAATAAAATAAAAGTCAAAAGATCCCCAAGCAAGAAACTGGGACAGAGGTTGTATTTGTAATAAGAAATGTGATTCCAAAAGTTGTAATTTTAAACCCATGTCAAATTGTTTTGAGCCTTTGATACCCTTTCTTTCTAACCCCATCCAAAAGTCCACAGTACGGTCCAAAGAAAGACCTTCCGATCAGTTTTCGAGAGATGCCAAGTCGAGCAAATAGAGGTGATTCATATCAGGATAACACTCTGGTCCAAGCAGGGAAAGTAATGAAAATGAGAGAGTCTTATTGGTGAAAACCCTCACGGGCACCATGAGGCGACGAAAGCTGAGAGAAAATAAAAATGAGAGAGTCTTATTGATGAAAACCTTCACGGGCACCATCAGGCGACAAAGAATTGAGGAATCAACAAATGAGAGAGGTTTGTCGGTGAAAACCCTTCAGGGCACTACAAGTCAAACAAGATCCGTAAAGTTGGCGGAAAGTAAATTGGGTTGTGGAACATCTTGGAGCACAAAGTAAAACAATTGGAAAAGAGATTGGTTAAATAGACTGGGCCGATTGATCCTAAATGCATACCATGATCATTGTTGTCAGTGACTCCACTCAGATAAGGTCCTTTTTCCTATCTCCAACAGTCATCCAAATTCGGATTTTCTTCTTTATTCTTAATTCCCAAAATCATTGCATTTCATTGCTGTTAATTTTTCCAAGTTTAGCCTTATTTCAACAAATAAGAAGGAATTTCAAAGCTTACTAACAGTTTCGAAATTGCACAAAGCAAAATGCGGCTAGAACATGCCAGAGATGATATGATGAAAAGTGGGACATATGGTGTAAGCAAAAGTTAAATCGGTGGAATGGTTCAGTAATGTCGTGGGAGATATACGAGTTCAGACAGAAAGGTCAGAAATGGAGAACAACGGTTGGGGATCCTGCAGTTAAGGATCAGTCAGAAGGTCAAAACAATCCTTCGATCATGTTCAAGGCAGTCGAAACGAAGCAAAGCCTAGCAAAGAGAAAACCACCCCCAGCAAGAATGCCACAACTAACCACCACATTTAAATTGACAAGATTTTCTTTGATTTGAAACAGGAGCAAAGATGGCATTTGTTTCAGGAAACACCCTGTAAGGAAGACAAGTACCATGCAGGTTTGATCGCAGAATTCTCAGGACCCTCCTGGAAAATGGGACTTAGTTTAAAATTCAAAATACACGACTGAGTAGCAAGATCTGGCATAAATGTACCCCAAAAGAATATAAGTTGGTTTCAAAATTTTCATTCTGGAGATAGAATTTAGTTAGGAGTTGTCAGGACCCTCCTGGAAAATAGGACCTAGTTTAAAATTTAAAACAGTCATGAGTAGTAAAATCTAGCATAAATGTATCC
Organism: Nicotiana tabacum; assembly: GCF_000715075.1. Classification (NCBI taxonomy): domain Eukaryota; kingdom Viridiplantae; phylum Streptophyta; class Magnoliopsida; order Solanales; family Solanaceae; genus Nicotiana; species Nicotiana tabacum. Next base: position 68,217,810 of record NC_134086.1, on the reverse strand, counting down.
CAAGGAATAAGATGGTTTTAAAGTTCGCATGTTTAAGATATGATTCAATTAAGAGTTTTCAGGACCCTTCTGGATAATGGGACCTAGCTTTGAGATCTCCATTAGATAACAAGGTTTAGCATAAGTTCTTGTTGTAGGGTAATATAATTTAGCCATAGAATTGTCACTCTTAAGATAAGACTTGATTTAAGAGTTGTCAGGGCCCGCTTGGAAAATGGGACGTAGTTTAAAACTGGTTTGGATAACAAGATTTAGCATAAGACATACCCTTCAGTAGATATAATTTAGCTCTAAAATTGTCGTTTAATTAAGAATTGTCGAGGGGATTAGTTTAAGACCTCCTTAGATAACAAGATATAGCTTAGATTTAAAATCGTCGTTTAGTTAAGAGTTGTTAGGACCCCCTGGATAATGGGACCTAGCTTTCAAATTCTTAGTAATATTTGGTGATGTGATTCAGTTTAAACTCACAGATGCGCCCAGCTACCAAACTAGGGCAGAAAAATTTCTTTTGTTTTGTCTATTTTTGTTGAAGTCAGGTGCCCATCTGAAGAATAGCGAGAACAACACGGATATCAAAGATAAGAGCGTGACCAAGTACTAGCAATCAGGCATCCACCTGGAGAACAAGGAACAACAGTTGAAGTATCAGCAATCAGGCGTCCACCTGGAGAACAAGGAACAACAGTTCGAGTTTCGGCAATCAGGAGCCCACTTGGAGAACAAGGGAAAACAAATCAGGTTTCAAGGAATATTGGCACAAGTATTGGTAATCAGGCGCCCACCTGGAGGAACGAGGGAGAACAAGTCAAAGAAAAGCAGTTTCAAGAAGAAGATGGACCAAGTTTCAGAAATCAGGCGTCCACCTGGAGAACAAGGAAAGACGGTTGAAATTTCAGCAGTCAGGAGCCCACCTGGAGAACAAGGGAATACATTCGAGTTTTAGCAGTCAGGAGCCTACCTGGAGAGCAAGGGAATACATTTCGAGTTCAGCAATCAGGAACCTGCTTGGAGAACAAGAGAATACATTTCAAGTTTCAGCAGTCAGGAACCCACCTAGAGAACAAGGGAATACATTCGAGTTTTAGCAGTCAGGAGCCCACCTGGAGAGCAAGGGAATACAATTTCATTTTTGGCAATCAGGCGCCCACCTGGAGAGCAAGGGAATACAATTCAAGTTTTGGCAATCAGGCGCCCACCTAGAGAGCAAGAGAAGCAACAAGTCAAGTGTTGGTAATCAGGAGCCCACCTGAAGAACGAAGGGAAGCAGTTCAAGTTTCGAGGAAAAGTAGTGCAAGTATTGGCAATCAGGAGCCCACCCGGAGAACGAAGGGAAGCAGCAAGGTTCAAAGGAGTTCAGCAATCAGGAAACCACCTAAAAAACGAAGGGAAGCAGTTCAAGTTTCGAGGAAAAGCAGCGCAAGTGTTGGTAATCAGGAGCCCACCTGGAGAACGAAGGGAAGCAGCAAGGTTCAAAGGAGTTCAGCAATCAGGAAACCACCTGAAAAACAAAGAGAAAGCATCTCATAATGCAATTCAAGTCAGCAACAAAGGAATCTCACTCAGAGAGTACAAGTCAGCAGGGCAGCAGAAACTGCAAGTTCAAGATATAGATAGGATTCTTGTAATTCGTATATCATAGTTTAGTCCGACTTCTTTTATTTTGTCACGGTGTAATAAGGAAATTAGTAAGCAGAAACAACAGCAATAGCAGCAAAATCACAGCTCTTCGGTAGTACCAGCTACCAAAACTTCTTGAACTACACGCAACCTGATTCCCCTATAACCCGGGATATGTAAGTTGTCCAAAACCAAGACTCGGTTGCACCCTTTCTCTTTTCTCTTATCCTTATTTCTTCCCTTTTGAATAAAAATATGTTCAAAAATTAGTCACATGGCTCACCTTATCTTTGCTTGAAAACTCTTCATCTTTCCAAACAAAGAGGGGCAGCTGTGAGCACCTAATTTTTGATAATATTTAATTTTTTATCACTTCTTCTATGTAAATATTTTAGGGGGTTTAACCTATAATTTTTAGCTTTGTTACACTTTTTATTAAAGGGTAAAAATACAAAATTTAAAAGGTGAATTATTACTATTAATATTATTTTATTTTTATTTTTATTTTAAAATAATAAAAAAAATTCGAAAAAATATTTTTTTTTTAATTTTCAGGAGTGATTTAAAAAATAAGAAAAAGGGAAGTATTGAATAAAAAAAAGTAAAAGTAGGTGAAATTCTCTTTTAAAAAGTAAAAGAAAGTAGAAAATTAAAAAAATAAAAGTAAAGTTTTGTGGAAATTTTAAAAAAATAAAAAGTAAAAGAAAGTTGGAATTAAAAAACAAATATAAAAGTATCTGAAAATTAAAAAAAATTTAAAGTAAAAAAAGTAGCATTTTTAAAAGAAAAGCAAAAGAAAGTGGATTGTTTGTTTAAGAAAAGTTAAATAAGTGGAATTCTCTTTTAAAAAGTAAAAAACGGGGGATTTTAAATAAGATAAAAGTAATTAAAGTTGGAATTTAAAAAATAAAAGTAAAGAAAGGTGAGATTTCTTTTTATAAAAAAAACAAAAGCAATTTGTAAGTGGGATTTCTTTTAATTAAAAAATAATAAAATAATAAAATATTTTTTAAAAAAAAAATCTCGAAAATTTGCTATAAATAGAAGAGAAAATTTGAGAAGAAAAAAAAAGAGAGGGGAAGGAGAGAAATTTAGGTTGAAAATTTTCATTAAATTTTTCTTTCAATATTTCGGGCCTTGAATCTTGGGTTTGAAGAAGAGTTGATAGAGATTTTGTTGTTGTTGCTGTATTGACTCTACAACTTTCAGATTTTATTCGTTTGACTTCACTCTCTTGTAGGTATGTAATTCAAGCTCTTGAGTTAAAAAATATCAGAGCATCTTTATTGAAGCAGAAGCAAATTGATTTGGTTCTTTTGATAAAGTTTCTTTCATATTTAATCTGTTCGCATGAATGATGTTTCTTTGATTGAGTGAATTGAGATTTGCAAATATTAACGTTATTTTAGTATGTTCATGACTCTGTCTCGTTTTTTTTACTTTTCTTGGCTCATGACGTGTAACCAGCAGGTATTGTTTTGTTTACATTTAGATTTCAAGCTCATGTAGCACCATGTTCATATTTTGAAATTTAAAGAAGTATGTAAAGTTGAACAATTACAACTTTCTCTTTAGCATAGTGTTAAATAAATTAATTACTTTAAGTGTTCTTTGTTATAATCAAGTTTAAAATGCATTTTTGTATGTTCATGTTTGTTTTGTTCCTTCTGGTTCATCCGAATAGTTTTCAGCATGGTTTTTTTTTTGTGCTCATATGGTCATTTAAGATTCATTATTTTGTTATAAAATTTTGTTAGTTTCTTTCTAGAATTTGAAAATGAAAGTCGGACTTTTGAAGATGATATGGAGATGAACCCAAAGTTGGCACCTGTCTTTTATTATTTTCACATAAATGTCAACTCCACCTTTCTGAATTGTAATATGCTATAACAAAAGGCTCCAGTGATATACATGTAGCTAACCCATTCCTTTAGGCCTTTTGTACTTATCAATTTATACCACTCCATCCACAATAAAACATCAAAACTCATGGTCCTCATTTAATTAATTTTAAATCCTTAGAATTCGAGGCATGCTATTTAGCGAATTTTCTATGGTCCTCGCAAAGTTGAAAAATGCGTAGTTGCTTTAGGCGCGTAATTGGAAATTACCTTCCTAAACTCGGGTGTGCATTTCATGTGACCCAAATCCAAATCCCAACAACGTTAAATAGAATATGTCGTGGACCGTGGGTGCATTTATGTGACATGGTTCAAGACATATTTTAAATGACGTTGCAATCTTCCTAAAAATGAGTAAGAGCGGTTAATAAGTTAAAATTGAACCATAGGCTAAAACATGGATTAAAATCAGATAATAGGCCAATTATAACAGTTGAGCGACCGTGCTAGAACCACGGAACCCGGGAATGTCTAACACCTTCTCCCGGGTTAACAGAATTCCTTACTCGGATTTCTGTATTCGCGGACTGTAAAACAGAGTCAATCTTTTCCTCGATTCGGGATTTGAACCGGTGACTTGGGACACCATAAATTATCCCAAGTGGCGAATCTAAATTTTTAATAATAAATGAATCCCGTTTCGATTGTCACTTTAAGTTGGAAAAAACTCCCTTATACCCTTTCGGGGGTGTAGGAAAAAAGGAGGTGCGACAACTCCAACTCAGTGAGTAACAAATGTAAATAAAGATTGAAAGCAAGAAAACACGTAAGGCACAAGGTACTCTATAATGAAGCAGTAAAACTATTTCAATATAGTAAATCAGTGAAAGACATGTAAAAATCCTTTAACTCAAGTAAAATTTCCAAAAAAGACTCTTTTCAGCAATAGCATGTAATTAACAGGCAATTAAGAAAAATAAACACATAAAGGTTTGCCCCTAGAGCACTGTATCAACAAAACCGCCCCTCGGGCAACATCTCAAAACAATACCAGCCCCTCGGGCTCAATCTCACATCACAATGGGTACCCGCGCTCACTGGGGGTGTGCAGACTCCTAGAGGGGCCCCTTACGGGCCAAGCACAATATCAAGCCACCTCGTGGCATCATCACTAGGCCCTCGGCCTCATATCAATCAAGCCACCTCGTGACGTACATATCTCAGGCCCTCGGCCTCATAATTAGTATCAAATGTTTCCTCACAACATAGGCCCTCGGCCTTACTTAGTCAAAAATCCTCACAAGCCCTTCGAGCAATAGTAAAACAATGTTTCACAGCCCAAACATCATTTAAAATATCATTTAAGTATTAAAACTGATTAAACATGGCCGAGTATGAAAACAGTAGAAAATAACATGACTGAGTTCAAGTATAAAGTCAAAACAGTGAGGAAATATCAATAGAAAGCCCCGAAGGATGCATATAGTTGGCACGAGGCCCAAATAATGATGATAGCAAATAGATTTCAAATCATCAATCAGGACAGACCAAGTCACAATCCCCAATAGTGAACGACCCCACGCTCGTCATCAAGCGTGTGCCTCACCTCAATATAGCACTACGATGTGAAATCCGGTGTTTCAAACCCTCAGAACATCATTTACAATCATTACTCACCTCGAACCGGTCAAATCTCTAACTCGCGACGCCTTTGCCCCTCGAATCGGCCTCCACTCGCGTCGAATCTATCCAAAATCTGAATGAGGATGTCAAAATATGCTAAGGGGACGAAGCCCAAGTGAAAACAATCAATAAATGGCACAAATCCTGAAATTATCAAAACCCGACCCCCGGGCATATGTCTGAGAATTCGATAATTTCCACATCAGCGGAATCCATATCCTCCTACGAGTCTATACATATCAAGAACACTGAAATCGGAGTCCAAATGACCCCTCAAATCCCCATTTAAAGGCCTCTTAAACTCAAGCCCTAATCCCCAATTTTTCTTCCTTAATCTCCACTAAAACCATGATTAAACAATGGAAAAAATGATCTTAAACCTAAGTAATTAAGTTTCGGGAACTTACCCAACTAATATCCTTTGATTCCTCTTGAAATCCTATGCTTTAGCCTCTTTCCCTTCTTCAAAAATGATAAACTTAGCAAAATTTTGTGAAGAAGACAATTTATACCTTCTACCCAGGCCTTCTCGCATCTGCGGTCCCATACCTGCTTCTGCGGCACTGCAATTGCGGTTCAACGTCCGCTTCTGCGGAATCACTTAAGTTCCCAGCCATTCGCGTCTACGGTTACTCGCCCGCATCTGCGACATCGCAGATGCGGTTCTCCTAGCCGTGTCTGCGGTCCCAGTCAAACATACCTCTAGTCACTTTTGCGGCCACTCTCTCGCATATGCGGCGCCGCACCTGTGGTACCCAATCCGTAGGTGCGAAAATACCAGAAGCAGCAATTCAGCAGCTGCAACAACAATCCAAACTTCCTGTTAACCTTCCGAAACCACCCTGAGGCCCCCGGGACCTCAACCAAAAGCACAAACATATCCTAATACCATATTCAAACTTGTTCCAATTATCAAAACAATATCAAATCACCCAAAACACATCGGATTCAAGCCAAACTTTCAAAAATCTTCCGAATTCCGCTTTTGATAAAAAAAACCAACCAACCCACGTCCGAATGACCTGAAATTTTTGCACACACATCCCAAATGACACAACGGAACTACTGCAACTCTCAAAATTCCATTCCGACCCCTATATCAAAATCTCGCCTACCAACCAAAAATCTCCAAAATATCAACTTTGCCAATTCCAGCCTAAATCTACTCCGAACCTCCAAAACTCATTCTGATCACGTTCCTAAGTCATAAATCACCTTCCGAAGCTAACCGAACCATCAAAATTTACTTCCGAGCCCTCTAACGTATAAGTCAATATCCAGTTGACTTTTCCAATTTAAGCTTCCTTAAAAGAGACTAAGTGTCTCAAACCTTACCAAAATTATTCCGGATTCGATCCGACTAACCCGATACAACAAAACACGGATAACAAAGCATAAAGAAATAGAAATGGGAAAAACAGAATGGTAACTCATGAGACGACTGGCCGGGTCATCACAATATTTAACCAATAAATTGTAGTGTCCATTATTATCGATTTATTAATAAAGTATTTTATTATGGAACTTTCTTTTAAATTACTACTGGATGCTTATTCATTTATTTCGTCATCTGATTTACAGTTTATTTCACAAATACAGTTGAAAGGAAGTATAGTATTTAAAATGGACATATTTTTTATTATATGAAGAAAATCTTTCACACTAAAAAGCGAAGGCCAAATTGAAGGAGTACTAAAACCCTTAATGCCCAAAATCTGCAAATGAGAGGCAAGATGAAGGATAAGTTGGTAAGCTTCTATTAAGATTAAAGGAAATGGAAGAAATCAGACGAAATTTAGCAAGATGAGACCTAGAATGTTTGAGAGGAAGAGACGACATAGAGAAAGATATTTTTTATTTTCTTCTGTAAGCATCAATTCTTCCACTAATTACAATGAACTAACTATTTAAAGTATGGGCATGTACATATTACTACAACAAAATAAATAATTAGGCCTTATAGTATGGGCTTGTACATAAGAAAGAAAATAAAACTAAGTTGGGTCTTCATTTATTCTAACACCCCCCCTCAAGCTGTGGGGTGAAAGAACCCCCAACTTGCATAGAAAATTGTTGTGTTGAATACCATATAAGGATTTTGTGAAGATATCTGCTAGTTGAGAAGCAGTGGGGATGTAATGAAAAGCAACCAGACCATCTCCAAGCTTCTCCCTGACAAAATGTGATGGGTTTTCAATGTCTTTGCCTTATGTTTTGATGATCTAACAAACTTACTGTCAAGAACCAGATAGGGAACCTGACACACTTGGTACACATTACATATGAACAGATTTGTCACGACCAAAATCTAACCATGGTCATGATGGCGCCTATCGTGTTACAAGGCAAGCCTATTCCCAAATTACTACTACTTATTTGATTATAAGAATTTAATAAAATATTTCCAATAATTTAATTCTTGATAAACTAAACCAACTCTAAATATAAATAATATAAAATACGAAAACGAGTCCCAAACATCGGGGTGTCACTAAGTCACGAGCGTCTAAAACTATGAACTAAGATATATAAATTGTCTAACTGTCCAAAGGAAGAAATGACAAAAGGAGTAACAAGGCCCTGCGGACGCTAGCAGCTACCTTGCAGTCTCCAAAGATAGCCGGCCTGAACTCAACGATCGCCACGCTCTAACTCACCTGGATCTGCACATAAAGTGCATGGTGTAGTATGAGTACAACCACCTCAGTAGTAACAGAAATAACTAAGGAACTGAGCAGTAGTGACGAGCTAAGCAAAACTGTCCAATTATTTATTTTCACAATTTAAAATAACAGGAATAAATAGGTAAATTCCATAACTCAGTAAATGCCACAAAGAAATTTAACAAATAAATGCAGCAACGGTAAAAGTAAATGCAACCTCACAACAATGTCACTCCATCACTCAGCACTTGCACTCAACACTCAACACTCAATACTCAATACACTCAATATTCTGCGCTCACTGGGGGTGTGTACAGACTCTGGAGGGGCTACCAAAGCCCAAGCACTAAGCATGGACAACTCACGTGCCATCATATCAATACCTGGATCCGCACGGTTAACTCACGTGCTACACAGACAACTCACGCGCTATAGTATCAATACCTAGACCCGCACGGTCAACTCATGTGTTACGCGGACAACTCACGCACTATGGTATCAATATCCTGACAACCATGCCCTTGGCCTCACTCAATCATGTACCTCACTAGCCTCACCATCATCAACAAATAAGGGGACACAGCCCACATCAAGTATCACAACATATTAGCAAATAATAGAGACTAAGGTAAACATGTACAATAATTTCTATGACTGAGTACAAATAATGTGAGGATGAATAAAGCCTAAGCATGATCTCTAACATGAAGGCAAATAAGTTCAACAACAAGTAAACACATAACCACAAATAATAGCTATTGGGCCTCGCAGCCTCACGGGATGGACCAAGTCTTAATCCCTCAAGGTATACACCCACACGCCCGTCACCTAGCATGGGCATCCCCTCCAAACAATCACATGATATCAAATTCTCTGGGTTTATACCCTCAAAGCTAGAGTTAAAACTGTTACTTACCTCAACCGCATAAAATCCTACTCCGGGATGCCCTCGTCTCTGGATTCAGTCTCCAAAAATTTCGAATCTTACCATAATTAGATTAATATCATCAACATATACTAAAGAATCGAATTCCATAATAAAAACTATAAAATATACCAAAAATTCGAAATCGACCAAAATCCGGCCTCCGGGCCCATGCCTCGGAATTAGTCAAAAGTGGTAGGATAATAAACCTCTTTCTCTCCCGAGTCTAACCATATAAAATTTATCAAAATCGAACTCTGTTTGGTCCCTCAAATCCTCACTTAAAACTATCAAAAACTCAAACCCTAACTCCCTCAATTTCACTTTGAAATCATCAATCAAATCCCAAAAACGATGATGGATTCATGAAATATAACCAAAATCGAGTAGAGAATATTACCCCAATCCATATGGTGAAAATCGCCTCCAAAATCGCCCAAAATCCGAGCTCCCCAACTCAAAATATGATCGAATAAACAAATCCTAGTTTTATATATTTTTCTGCCAGCTATTCTACCTCGTTTCTCATTACAAACGATTTCGAAACTCATATTTTATGCCTCCAATGGATTCCTTGTGAAATTCTAGTCAAGTTAGGCTTTTGAATCACTCAATTTGACCTTATAATGAATGAGATATGTAGGTTTTAATATTTGCAAATAGTGCAGATTTTTAAATACGTTGCTAGTGGCAATTTCATAATTAATCTGAAACATCTGTCAACCTAATTCTTAGTAAAATAACACTAAAATTCTCATACGATGTCCAAATTCGATCAATATTTTTTCTACGAGTCCGTAATTACGATACGGATCTAATGGTTCAATCAAAAAAGAAATCAGAGCTCATTTGTTCAATATGATATCATTTATGCTTGAAGAAACGGCGTCGAAACATAAGGAAAACGAGCGCAACACAACCCAAACCTACCCAAAACTCACCCGAGGTCCTCGGGACCTCAACCAATAATTTTAACAAGTCATATATCACTACCCCGAACTTAGTCGAACCTCCAGAACACCCAAAACAACACCAAAACACCAAATCAACTTCGAATTCAAGCCTAAGAATTTCTAAATTTCCAACTTTCGCCAATTCAAGCCTAATTATACCACAAACCTTCAAATTATATTCCGGACACACTCCTAAGTCTAAAATCACCCAACGATGCTAATCGAATCATAAAAATCCAAATCCGAATTCGTTTACTCATAAGTCAACTTCCGATTGACTTTTCTAACTTAGCTTTCTAACTAAGAGACTAGGTATTCATTTCACTCCAAAACTACTTCGAACCCAAACCTACCAACTCGATACAACTCAACACAGTTGAACAATACATAAAGAAGCAGAAATTGGGGAAAACGGGCTAAAATTCTCAGAACGGCTGACCGGGTCGTTACAGGATTCCAGCCAGGACTCTAGCTAATGTGAACTGCTGCAAGTGTAGAAAATAGTGAAACAAGACAAGGACATGATCCCTTGTGTTTCCCTGACAGCAATACGGAAGTCAACTGTGCATAGTTGGAAAGTGACTGCCACAGAAACAGTGCACATAGTGCAGCAGTTTTGCAGTCACTTGACCTTTCACCAACCATGTGCTTCATCATTCAAGTGATGTCATCAAAGGTGTATTAACAAGAGCATTATAACAAAACATCACTTGAACACTTGAGAATTCACTTCAAGCTGTCAAGTCTTCTACAACAGTGAACTTACTTCTCAAGATCTTGAAGAACAAAGTTAAACGTTACTACGGACCAGTTCCTAAATCTAGTATTTTGTTGTCCTTAGTTGAGTTGTAACTTTGTGATTGTTCTTGTTGTAATTTCTAAATTGCTTAGCTAGAAGCGTTGCTTAAGAACCCCTTTGTAAAACCATAAACTTAGTTTGTGTTGTGACTAGAGTTAGTCATAAGTTAAAGTCTTTGTAACTAGTGAGTGACAAAGTAGCTTGTGGTAAGTGTATCACAAGTTAGTTGAGTTGAAATCTTTGTAATAGAGTCATTACAAAGTGGCTTGTAATAGTGTGTTTATAAGTTAGTGAAGTTGAAAACCTATAAGTGTAGGTCGTGATTTTTGTCCCCTTGAGTTGGGATTTTTCCACATAAAAATTTCGTGTCTCATTTACTTACTGTTTCATTAGTATTCTTAGTGGAAACTCATAGAGGACCGGGTACTCTATAGTTTGGTGGACTTATATAAACTAACAATTGATATCAAAGCGAGTTCCTCCTATCAGGCTAACACCTAGGAAGGATCCGTATGGATGCTACACCAAATTTTGAAGAAGGTCAATCCACGTACAGACCACCCAGGTTCAATGGGCAATACTATGGGTGGTGGAAGACAAGAATGCATGATTTTATCATGGCTGAAGATTCTGAGTTGTGGGATGTCATATGTGATGTCCCTACATCCCAACAAAGGCACTTGCAGACCTTCCATTTTCAATGCCAAAAACTAGGAAAGAATACACTGACGGAGATAGGAAAGCTGTGGAGAAAAATTTTCATGCCAAGAAGATTTTGGTATATGGAATAGGACATGATTAATACAATAGGATCTTTGCTTGTGAAACTGCCAAGGAGATATGGGAAGTTTTGCAAACAACACATGAGGGAACCACTCAAGTAAAGCAATCCAAGATTGATATGCTCACCACCGAGTATGAACTCTTTAGGATGAATGACGATGAATCTATTCAAGATATGCACACAAGATCACCTCTATCATAAATGAGTTACACTCACTTGGTGAAATCATTCCCAGAAATAAGCTAGTGAGGAAAATTCTCAGTATCCTTCCTAGTTCTTGGAAAAGCAAGGTGAATGTTATTACTAAAGCAAAGGACCTGCAGGAGCTGACCATAGACGAGCTGGTTGGAAATCTGAAGACCTACGAGATGAAGAGGAAGATAGACAGTGCAAGAAGAGAACCAAAGAAAGAAAATAATCTGGTACTCAAAGCTGAAAGTAATGATTCGATAGGAGGACAGTGACATGGATTACTTAACCAAAAGATTTCAGAATATGGTCAAAAGAAATAGAGGAATACTGAAAAGGGGCAGCTCTAGCAAACCAAAGAACTATGATCTTTGCCATAAGTGCGGAAAGCCTGGGCACTTCATCAAAGATTGTCCTCTCCTGAAGCAAGAGTACTCCAAGTACAACCTTGAGAAAGCAGCCAAGAGGAACCCGATTCCTGACAAGGCTTTAAGAGGAAGAGATCTGCTGACAATGTGGTGAAACAAGCTCTTGCAGCGTGGGGAGACTCCTCTAGTGAGTCTGAAGATGAAACTGATGCAGGTGACAGCTCCATGATGGCAGTTAAAAGTGAGGAAAATGAATATGATTCAATATTTGCTTTGATGGCCCAATCAGATGATGATGAAACAGTGAGGTAAATTTTAGGGATGTTCAGAGGAATCTGAAATTCTACTCTCCTAAGAAACTCATGTCTTTAGCTAGTGTATTGATTGATGCCTATCATAGTCTTGTGGAGGATAAGGATGCCTTGACCTTAGAGATAGGAGAAGCTGAACAAACTAGAGATGATCTAGTAGTGTGTATAGTTGATCTGAAGGAAACCTTTTGTGAGCTGGAGAAAGAAAAATTTGTTTTAACCAAAAAAATTGCTAACATAGAACATGAAAGAGATGACTTAGTGGTTGTAGTTATTGACCATAAGGAAACTATTGAAAATTTCAGGAAAAAAAGCCTTAATGAAGAGAGTGACTGAGATTGAGGAAGAAGAGATGATCTCTTGGTAGTGATTGCAGACCTAAGGGAAACAATAGAGGGACTAGGGACTGAGTCAAAACCTGGAAATTCTGGAAAAGGAAAAGAGGTAGCCAGTGAGGAACACATTAGGTTTGAAAACGAGTTGAATGCTGTGAGAACTAGTCTATGTGTTGAATCTGAGAAAAACAAGCATCTCCAAACTGAACTGGAAAGAATAAAAAATGATCTTGAAAAGTCCCTAAAGTGGACCTGGTCCTCAAAGGATATCACTGCCGTGTATTTTAATAATGGTGGAAACAGGCAGGGAATAGGGTTCCAAAGGGAGAAAACCCCTTACAACTCCCATAGCAAGTATGTTACTGTACCAGATAACTGGTTGTATACCCACTGTGGGAACAATGAGCATTTCAAGGAAAATTGCCAAGCCAGGGTCCAGTCCATTTAGAAAAACAAAGTGTTTGCTGAAAATGTAACTATTAAAAAGTGACCAGGTTCCACCCACAAAAAATACATATTACCTTCATGGACTAAGAGAGCTCTTATTCATCCTCTTGCCTACTACAAGGGAGACAAACTTTCTTGGGTTCCTAAAACTAACTCTTGATCTCCTTGTGTAGGGAATAGTGAAAGAAAGCAGTCAACAATGGTTCATGGTTAGTGTATGTTCAAAGCACATGACTGGGAACATCATGAACTTTCTTTCACTAAAAGCCCTGCAAGGAGGGAGTGTATCTTTTGGCAATGGGAAAAAGGGTACATTCTTGGAGTTGAAAAAGTTGGGAAATCACTCACTCACTCTATTGAGAATGTGTACTATGTCAATAGTCTTAAGTATAGTCTCTTGAGTGTCTGTTAGATATGTGATAAAGGAAACAAGGTGGAGTTCTTGTCGAAAATATGTACAAGTACTAATCTGGTAACTAGTGAAGTGGTACTTGTGGCCAAGCGATACAAAAACATCTATGTTGCTGATTTTGAGTCCATACAAAGTGGTGATTTGAGTTGTCTGAAAGTTGTTGATGATGATGCTGAACTCTGGCATAGAAGATTGGGGCACACAAGCTTTTCTCTTCTAAACAAACTAATTCAGAAGGACCTGGTCCATGGTCTGCCCATGTCAAAGTTCAAAGTACAGAAAGTATGTGATGCTTATGCTAGATGAAAGCATGTGAAGTCCTCCTTTAAGTCTAAAAAAGATGTAAACACCTCAAATCCACTCGATCTTCTGCTTATGGATTTATGTGGCCCTATGAGAGTGCAAAATAGAGGAGGAAAAAGATACATTTTTATGATAGTGGATGACTACTCCAGATTCACATGGACTCTATTTCTTAGAACTAAAGATGAAACCTTTGAGGTGTTTGTGGCTTTTGTGAAGAAAATACAGGTGAAGATGGAGTCTAGAGTCGCATGTATTAGATCAGATCATGGAACATAATTTGACAATGCCAAATTTGATGAGTTATGCAATGAAAATGGCATTACTCACAACTTCTTAGCTCCAAGAACCCCCCAGCAAAATGGAGTAGTGGAGACAAATAATAGAACTCTTGAGGAAATAGCAAGAACAATGTGATCGACAGTGGGATTGCAAAGAACTTCTAGGCTGAAGCTGTTAACATCGTCTGCTACTTGGTGAACATGTGCATGATCAGATCTCTTCTGAACAAAACCCCCTATGAGTTGCTGAATGGAAGGAAACCCAAACTGACTCACCTAAGAACATTTGGGTGCAAATGCTATGTTCTCAACAATATAAAGGATCAGCTTGGTAAATTTGATGCCAAGAGTGATGAAGGAATCTTTTTGGGGTATTCTTCTCAAAGCAAAACTTATAAGATATACAGCAAGCAGACTTAATGTGTTGAGGAAAGTGTTCATGTTATCTTTGATGAGTCCTATCCTTCCTATGAGAAAAGTGCTAAAGATGATCAAGATAGAGAGCCCTTACTGGTTCCTGGTGAAGTCATTGACATGACAAATGGAAAGGTAGATATGATGAGCCAAGTGAAGGAGCCGAGTAGAGACAATGCTGCCTTTTCTTCAATGGAACTAGGTACCTCAATTACAATCACTGAAACTGAAGAAAGAGTGGTTGATGCAGTACAGGGTACTCCACTAATACCTGAAAGAAGAACACAAGAGAACCAGTTAGATATCCCAGCACCTCTACAAATGAAACTCAAATGCCCAAATGGAAACACAAAAGCTCTCATCTCTTGACAACATAATTACTCCTCAAAAGCCAAAAATTCACTTTTCTTCTCAGCCTTTCTCTCCCAAATAGAACCTAAAAATATCAAGGAAGTCCTGAAAGATGCAGATTGGATTACAGCCATGCAAGATAAGCTGCATCAGTTTGAAAGGAACAATGTCTAGCACCTGGTACCTAGACCCTCAGATCGAACCATTATAGGAACCAAGTGGGTATTCAGGAATAAGCTTGATGAACATGGAAACACTACAAGGAACAAAGCTAGGTTAGTGGTTCAAGGCTACAATCAGGAGGAAGGGATTGATTATGATGAAACGTTTGCTCCGGTTGCTCGCATGGAAGATATTACCATCCTAATCGCTTTTGCATATCATATGGAATTCACCTTAATCCAAATGGATGTCAAAAGTGCATTTCTGAATGGACTTCTTAAGGAAGAAGTCTATGTGAAGCAACCTCCAGGGTTTGAATGTCATGAACACCCTGAAAATATGTTTAAACTGGACAAAACATTATATGGGTTGAAGCAGGCTCCTAGAGCTTGGTATGAAAGGTTGTCAAAATTCCTCTTAGAAAATGGTTTTACAAGAGGGAAAAGTGACAACACCTTATTCTAAAGAAACGGGGAAGGAACCTGCTCATTGTTCAGGTCTATGTTGATGATACAATTTTTGGGGCAACCGCTGATTCTCTGTGTGAAGAGTTTGCAAAACTCATGGGAAGTGAGTTTGAAATGAGCATGATGGGGGAGCTGAATTTCTTCTTAGGTCTTCAAGTGAAGCAGTCCATAAATGGCACATTCATTTGTTAGCAGAAATACATCAAGGAGCTCTTGAAGAGGTTTGATATGGAAGCATCAAAAGTGATAGACACTCCCATTGCAACGACTACTCGACTGGACATGGATGAAACTGGATCTTCTGTGAATCAAACTATGTATAGAGGCATTATTGGGTCTCTTCTCTATCTCACTGCCAACAGACCCAATATTGTCTTCAGTGTACTATGTGCAAAGTTTCAGTCAAATCCCAAGGAATCTCATTTGAAGGCTGCCAAAAGAATTTTGAGATACCTTAAGGGAACACAAGATCTGGTCCTGTATTACCCCTTAGGTGACAGTTTTAATCTCATTGGGTATGTTGATACTGACTGTGCAGGTTATCTTATGGTGTGAAGTCTGGCAAGAGAAAGTCTGAAACCATTAAGGAACCTAGTTTTGTGAAAAAGATGAGGAGTGAAATTAGTTCTACTTCAGAACGATTAAGGCACCAAAAGGTCCTGCTGAGTCTCACTTTTGACCCAGCAATTCTGATATGGCTGGTATGCGTTAAGTTCTTGCAATGGTTGAGTTTCAACGATGGGGTCATCTGTTCCAAATGGATGAACCCAAAGTGTATGAGGATGAGGTCCAAAGCTTTTATGCCAACCTCTTTCCCTTTGATATCGACCATATCTGTGCCTTGGTGAATGAGGTGGACATTGTGTTTGACGTGAGTATGCTTAGGGATATTCTAAAAATCCCGATGGTTGGTGTGTCTAGTGTGAAAGATGCGTGTGCGTATAATTTCTGGAATGCTGAGGTAAAGGATAATGCAAACCAAAAGGGGACCAGATTCACAAGAAGGCATTACTCCCTATTTATCAGTTGCTCTTCGAGTTGGTGAACAAAGTTCTGTTGCCTCGTGCTGAGAGGAGGTCCATGACTTCTAAGTCTGACCTGTTTCTAATGGAGAAACTTGGTGGTTTTAACCCTGTCAACCTGCCTGCTATCATGATCGAACACATGCAAAAAGTAGCAACCTTCAAGGATGGCAATCATGGTCTTCCATCTGGGTTTCTGCTTGCGCAAGTGTTTAAGTTTTTTAAGGTGCCACTAGGGTAAGGCAAGGTAGGAACCAAGAAGCAGACCTTCTCACAAACAACGTTGGAAGAATGTGAGTGCATCGAGAAGAATGGGGGGTTAGGCAGTACATCAATAATCTCACACCTCATTAATGCTCAAAATAGTGCAATTGAGGAGATTCGAAGGCCCAAGGGGCTCCAGAGTCAAATGAGGAAGTGGCTTTGACAAAAGAAAATGTTGATCTCAGGACACAAGTGGAGAACCTGAAAGTAGAACTGCTCAACGAGCAAAAGTCGGCCAACGCCCGAATAGACCTAGTTCTCCAAACTCTTGTTGCAGCCTCCAAACCCTCTACTCCTAGTTCCCCCTAAGCAACCCCTTCAGTGACCAATTTCTGGATTGTCTCTTTTTAGTTTTTATGACTTGGCAGATATTTTTGTTTCTTTTGTTTTGATGTGGTTGGGATGTATCAGTACTGCTCCTGTTTTCAATAGTCCAATTTTGCCTTTGCTTTTTAAGCAAAGGCATATGTTTTATATATAAAATCTATCCTCTTTTGTTATCTCAATGTTTGTCTTCTCTGTTTCTCTTCTCTATCATGTTGTGTACACATATGTGGCATGAGTTAGCTAGGATAGACTTCTTTATGTTGTTTGCCTGCTTGTGTATTTTTAATGATGCTAAAAGGGGGAAGTATAATTGAAACATGGATCTGACTAAGGGGGAAGCATAAAGTCAGGGAGAACTTGACCACTGCTGAGTGCCGAACATTGAAGGATAAAATCCAGACACTCATTGACAACAAGGTCATACAAGCAAAGTAAACCGCGCCTAATATCTGCAACAATCCCCTCCCTGATCATAGAGGTAACGGTGTACATGTTATAGAAACAAATGAAGAATGGGACCCTAAAGGGTCAATCGGGCTTATCCGAGAAAGCAATGACTTTAAAGTTTTAGTTACACTTACTCCCATTGTGGTTCAGACTTAGGCACCTATTGACATTGAGGTAGCTACATCAGTTCCATTCGAGGTGGAAGTAGCTCCACCCGCAGCCACCTCCGCTCCCTTTGAAGTAGAAGTGGTCACACCTTTTACTGTGACGGTGCCAACCATACCCCTATTTAACTCAAAGGCAATACCCTGGGATTATGTCACCGAGGCTCGGTGAAAAGGGAAGACTAAGATGGAGGAATCTGACGCCGCACAAGGGATGACTAGAACTAGAAGAGTCTACACACCTGAACACCTGGGAGGTTCAAGCAAAGATGTCGCTGCGAGATAACCTGCCATTGAGACCGAACCAGATGACTTATGGAGGAAAGTACAGGCAAAAGAATATTTTGTTGTTGATCATCTGAACAAAGTCCCTGCTCATATATCTATCCTATCACTACTACAGATTTCAGAGGCACACAAGAACACCTTGATGAAAGTATTGAGCGAGGCTTATGTAACCAATAATATCACCGGTGGAAAAATGACCAACATAGTTGGTCAAGTGCTGGAGAGCCATAAGATTATCTTCCACGAAGATGAGCTGCTACCCGAAAGTCTGAATCACAATCGAGCATTGAATATTACGGTACAATTTGAAGACAAGTTCATTGCGAGGGTCTTGGTTGATGGAGGGTTTAGTCTGAATATTTGTCCACTGGATACCCTAAAAAGGTTGGACAAAGGTTTCAATGAAATACTGACCGGAACCATGAATGTGAAGGCTTTCGATGGGTCCTAGAGGGCCACGATTGGGGAAATTAACCTTTTCTTGCAGATGGGACCAACTTGGTTCGATGTTGAATTCCAAGTGCTTGACATAATAGCCTCATATAATATTTTTTTGGGCCTCCCATGGATCCATGTTGCTGGAGCCATACCCTCCACAATACATCAAGTCGTAAAATTCAAATGGAACCGTCAGGAGGTAATCATTCATGGGACGGGAGCAATCCCATCTACACTAGTCAAACTATCCCGGCCATGGGACACAGAAGGAGGTTAGGAGGGGAAACTTATCATCACATTGAAAGGGTCAATGCCATCGAGAAAGATAAGTGGTGGAGTAACAAAATAGAAAGCATACTGGCATGGTCCGGATGTGAACCCGATAAAGGGTTGAGAAAGAACCTCCATGGTATCACCAAGACGATATGACTGAAAAATCATGGTACCACCATTGGGCTCGGATACCAGTATGCATGGCAGGAGTACAGGGAATGGTCGCCCCCATGGTGTGAACCATATTACACTCTTGAGCAACCGATACCCCGTTTGGAACAGGCTTTCCATGAGGCGAACATAATATGGGGAACTGCTGAAGAAGAAGCACTAGCTGGGCTGAAAGATCTATTCTTGGAAGATGAGGATATGGACTGCAGTGCCGTAATTGAGGAGGAGGAGGAAGAAGGCCTCTCCATTCAGACTGTGGCAAAGGGAGATGTTCTCAGAAACTGGACCACTACACCATCCCGAGCCTACCGAGTCCTTAGGTAGCTTGGTAGAGTTTATAGCTATTCTAGGAATTTAAATTTTTCAGCAATTTTGTTTTAAGATTTCTTTGTTTCAAAATAAATGCTCGGTCCACCGAGCCAAGCTTTGTTTGAACGATTTTCTCAGTTTTAATCAAATGCATTTACCCTGTATCATTATTCATTACTATTTTTATACTTTTTCCTTCTACAGTGTTATTATTACTTTTCCTGATGAACCAGTGAATGTGACATGTAATGAGGCAACGTAACAGGAGAATAATGACTCGGAGGAAGAAGATGAGATACCCGAGGAAATTGTCAGAGAAGTTGGGAATTTTAAGAACAAGCCTAAATCCAACTTGGACGAAACGGAAGCAGTAAATTTGGGAGACACCAAGACCGTGAAAGAGACCCACATCAGCATTGATTTTTCACCAACAAAGATGGAAGAGTACATCAATTTTATAAAGGAATATGAGGATATCTTCGCATGGTCGTATGACGATATGACCGGTTTGAGCACATCTATAGTGGCTCACAAGTTGCCTACCAATCCTATGTGTTCGCTAGTCAAGCAGAAACTCGGAAAATTCAAACCAAACATGAGTATGAAAATCAAGAAGGAAGTTACCAAGCATATCAAAGCCAAGGTTCTCAGGGTGGTTAAGTACCCGACATGGCTAGCTAACATTGTGCCAGTTTCGGAGAAAGACGGGAAGGTCCGAGTATGTGTTGATTATCGGGATTTAAACAGAGAAAGTCCCAAAGACGACTTCCCACTTCCAAATATACATATCCTAATTAATAAATGCGCCAAGCATGAACTCCAATCCTTCGTAGATTGCTTCGCAGGTTTATCACCAGATTTGGATGGATGAAGAAGATGCCGAGAAAACAACTTTCATTACGCCTTGGGGTATATACTATTACAAAATGATGTCGTTCGGTCTAAAGAATGTTGTGGATACTTACATGAGGACCATGTCGACTATCTTCCATGATATGATACACAAGGAAATGTGTATATGGACGATGTCATTATCAAATTCAAAAAGGCCACAAATAACATAGCATACTTGATGAATTCTTTGACAGGCACAGGAGGTACAATTTGAAGTTGAACCCTGCAAAGTGTGCATTTGGGGTTCCTGCAGGGAAGTTATTGGGATTCATTGTGAGTCGCCGAGGGATCAAGCTAGATTCGACTAAAGTCAAAGCCATTCAGGAGCTACCGCCACCTAAAAGCAAAAATGACGTGATAAGCTTCCTGGGACGGCTCAACTACATCAACCGATTCATAGCATAGTCCACAGTAATATATGAACCCATCTTCAAGATGCTAAGGAAAGATGTCGAGGCAAGTTGGACCGAGGATTGTCAGAAAGCTTTTGACAAGATCATGGAATACCTATCCACACTGCTAGTTATGGTCCCGCGAGAACTAGGACGACTGTTGCTACTTTATCTATCCGTGTTAGACGAAGCATTCAGATGTGTTTTGGGAAAACATGATGAGACGAGAAGAAAGTAGCAAGCCATATACTACCTGAGCAAGAAATTCACACCTTATGAAGCACGGTATTCTCTGCTTGAACGCACTTTCTGTGCTTTGACCTGGACAACCCAGAAGTTGAGGCATTACTTCTGTGCCTACACTACATACCTCATATCTAGGATGGATCCTCTGAAGTACATTTTTCAGAAGCTCATGCCTACTGGGAAGTTAGCTAAATGGCAGATACTACTAAGTAAGTTTGACATCGTCTATGTAACTCAAAAGGCAGTCAAGGGACAAGCATTGACAGATTACCTTGCTGAGAATCCAGTGGGAGGAGAATACGAACCCTTGAAAACGTATTTTCCTGATGAAGAAATATCATTGATGGGAGAAGACATTACGGAAGCATATGACGGTTGGAGGATGTTCTTTGACGGAGCCGCAAATTTCACATGAGTAGGTATTAGAGCAGTTTTGGTATTAGAGACGGGTCAGCATTATCCTGTATCTGCTAAACTCAGTTTTCCCTGCACCAACAACATGGCAGAGTATGAAGCCTGCATACTAGGGCTCAACTTGGTAAGTGTATCACAAGTTAGTTGAGTTGAAGTATTTGTAATAGAGTCATTACAAAGTGGCTTGTAATAGTGTGTTTACAAGTTAGTGAAGTTGAAAGCCTACAAGTGTAGGTCGTGGTTTTTATCCCCTTGAGTTGGGATTTTTCACGTAAAAATTCCGTGTCTTATTTACTTACTGTTTCATTAGTATTCTTAGTGAAAACTCATAGAGGACCACGTACTCTATAGTTTGGTGGACTCATATAAACTAACAAAATGGCAATCAATCTCTATATGCTTGGTTCTTTCATGCTGCACGGGATTCTTAGCAATGCTTAGGGCAGCTTGGTTATCACGGTAAATAGGGACAGGCTGAGACATCGGGATACCAAGATCACCCAAGAGTCGAACAAGCCAAGTCAATTCAGCAACAGTCTTCCTCAAAGCCCTATACTCAACTTCTGCAGAAGATAGGGACACAGTAGGATGCTTTTTAGATTTCCAACAAATAGGACTATCACCCAATGTAACAAAAAAACCAGTAACAGATTTTCTTGAAGAATATCAGGTGGCCCAATCTGAATCAAAATAAGCTTTGAGAGAGAAATTCATAGAACTATTGAACAAGATGCCCTTGGCAGGATTATTAAGCGGGTATCTAAGGACATGCAAAGCAGCTTGCATGTGAGGATACCTGGGGGCATTCAAAAACTGACTAAGATGTTGCCCTGAAAATGACAAGTCAGGTCTGGTTTGCTGGAAAAAGTTGAGTTTCCCAACCAGTCATCTAAAGAGAGAAGGGTCAGGAAGCAGTTCCCCAAAAGTAGGAGTACGCTTACTATTTAGATCTAAAAGAGACACAACAGGAGTGCAGTCAAAACCCATCCAAAAGGTCTTTGTCAAACTTATGTTGATTGACAAGATAGCCTTCACCAACACTAGAAACTTCAAGACCCAAAAAATAGTGAACATTACCAAGATCTTTGATCTTGAATTGAGCATCCAAAAAGGATTTCAAAGACCCCATCTCCATAATGCCATCACCAGCTAATAATATATCATCCACATACACTACAAGGATAACAGTATAAGTGGCAAAAAATTTGGTGAAAATGGAGTAATCATTAAGAATAGAATGGTATCCTTTGGATCTAAGAGCATTAGAGAGCTTGGCAAACCATTGTCTTGATACTTGTTTGAGACCATAAAGAGATTTTCTAAGTCTACAGATAAGAGGAGAACCATCAGGATAAGAACCAGAGATAGACAACCCAAGGGGAACCTTCATATACACTTCTTCAGAAAGGTCCCCATGCAGAAATGCATTGTTGACATCAAGTTGGTAAACAGTCCAGGACTTCTTGGCTGCAACAATAAGGAGACATTTGATAGTTATGAACTTGACAACTAGGAAAATGTCTCACTGTAATCAATCCCAGCCTGTTGAGTGTCACCCCTAACAATAAGTCTTGCTTTGTATCTCTCAATGGTCCCATCTGACCTCTATTTGATCTTATATACCCATTTACATGGAATGACTTTCTTGCCAAGAAGAAGAGGGACAATGTCCCAAGTCTGATTAGCCTCAAGAGCCTGAAACTCTTTTAGCATAGCTTCCTGCCAAGCAGTATTAGAGACAACTTGCTGATAATGTTGAGGTTCATGCATGACAGGAAGGGCTGAAGATTGAGGAACAAAGTTACAAACATAGTCCTGGAGATGAACTAGAGGGTTATGTGGTCTAGATGACCTTCTAAGTGGAGGAGGGGAAGGTGTAACAGAAGAACTAGAGGGTAATGAAGTTGGTGCAGGAGGAGAATGAGGAGAAGAAGGGGGAGCGAAGAGATCAGAATAAGAAAAACTTGTATCAGAAGAAGGAAAGAAAGTAGAAGGAGAAGATGTAGAAGGAAAAATATGTTCAACAAAAGAGACATCTTTAGAATATATAATAGATCTGTTGTGTAAGTGAAGGAGTCTGTACCCTTTCTTTCCAAAAGGGATACAGAAAATACAAGGTATAACTCTGGATTAGAGTTTGTCTATATGAGGTATAGGGACAGAAGCATAGGCTAAACATTCAAAAAATCTTAAATGATCATAAAAGGGTGGATGACCATTCAAGACCTCATAAGGGGTTTTGTTTGAAATAACAATGGAAGGGAATCTATTAACCAGATTTGTAGCTGTGAGAATACATTCACCCCAATACTTAGTAGGCAATTTGGACTGAAACAAGAGGGCTCTAGCAATTTCTAATAGATGTTTATGTTTTCCCTCCAAAACCCCATTTTGTTGTGGAATATGAGAGCAAGCGGTCTAATGAGAGATACCCAATGAACTACGAAAATCAGCATAGGAGAAACAAGATCCTAGTTCAAAGGCATTGTCTGTTCTAATGGTCTGAAGACTACTATTATAATGGGTGGAAACCATGGATATAAATGCTTTAATGATGGAAAAAGTATTGCCTCTTCAAGAGAGAAGATGTGTCCAGGTGACCCTACTATAGTCATCTACAATGGTCAAAAAATATTTGAAATCATTGTAGGCGGCAGTATGATAGGGGCCCCAAAGATCAAAATGAACAAGTTCAAAAGGCCTTGAAGAATGAGTAATACTAGCAGGGAAAGAATTCCTTTATTGTCTTGCCATGGGGCAGATTGGACAAACAAAAGATTGTTTAGAGGAAAATTTATAAGACAGGTGTGGGATAGATATCATTTTAACAAAAGGAATATATCACATTCTTTGATGCCACAAAACATCATTTTTATTAATGAAAGTAGAAGTACAAGAAGTAGGAAGCACTGAACTATCAATAACAAGGGAAGAGGGAACAGGACTAATGACAGAATGAAAATAACAATCACTAGATTTTACATTAGAATAAGAAATAGAAACAAAATCAGATTTGCTGGAACCCATATGCAGAATGTATAGGCCATGCTCAACTCTACCAATTTCCAATGGCCTCTTCAGAGAACGGCCCTGTAGGAACAAGGAAATAGTAGTGAGAATAGCATAGCAACTGAGTTGAGTGAGAAGTTGATGTATAGAGATTAAATTTAATTGAAGAGAAGGTACCAAAAGTATATTATTCTGGGTGATAGTAGAAGACAGTGATAGACAGCCTATAGAGGTAAGTTTAACTTTGTATCCATTTGAAAATGTAACAAGAGAATGTGTGACTAAAAGTTGTATATTATGAAGTAGGTGCTTGTGAGGGGTCATATGATTAGTGGCCCCGGAATCCAAAATCCAAGATATTGAATCTATTTTAGAAGCGGTAGATGCAAATAAACCATCAAAATTAAAGACAGTGTTGTTTACCAAACCTACAAAATTGGCATAAGCAGTAGATGATGATGATGATGTTGAAGCAGAGGATGAGAGTTGGGCCTGCTGAAAAAGTGACAAAATATGAGCATAATGCTCCTTCGAGAAACCATGTGGAGCATCAACAACTTGTTGAGGATCAGAAAGAGGAGGAGTCTCAGGAGTAAAATCCATATGTACAGAAGCCGCAACTCTTTTATTCTTAGTGAAAAAATCTGAGGGGAATCCATGAAGCTTGTAACACTTGTCTATTGTGTGCCCAAACTTCTTACAGTACTTGCAGAATAACATAGATTTCTTAGGATCAAAGTTTACTCTTTGAGGATAATTTCTAGAGTTATTAACTTGAGAGGGACCAATCTGAGGAGCAAGAGAATTGGCTAGGAATGAGGCTGAATCAGAAGAGAACATAGGGGAATCAGATTTGATCTCTCTCTACTTTTCATCTCTGATCAGAATAAGTTATGCCTTTGCAACTAATGGTACTAGACTCGTCATCAGAAGCATTCGTATCATTCAACCCCGATAAAAATTGAACAAGTTGTTGTCCCTCAATAAACTCCGGCAAGGCACCACAAGTGCAAGGCCTACCAAAAGTACAGTTACCAATTTCATCCCAATAACCCTTCAACTTTATAAAATACCTAGTTATATCAGAAGATCCCTGTGTAGTGGCTGTTATGGCTCTTTGAAGGCTATAGTATTGAGATATATATGCAACACCATACTTCTCATCTAGATTATCCCAAGCCTCCTTAGCAGTTTTGTAATATAATATAGTCATGGATATGTCCTTAGATAATGCATTCATAATCCAAGCTTTAACCATGTTATTGCATCTCTCCCAATGAGGATAGAGTGTTGAGGTAGGTGCAGGTTTGGGTAGGGAACCATTGATAACTTGGAGTTTGTTTTTAGTTGAAAGTGAGATAATCATACTCTCTTTCCACTCTCCATACCCTATCCCAGCAAAAGGAACAGAGAATAATACTGTACCCGGAGTATCAGAAGGGTGAAGATACAAGGGATGAAAAGGATCGAGTTAGGATTTAAATTTGTGTTCGGAAGTTCAGGTACAACAGGTGTTTGAGAATCAATAGCCATGATTATGAAAATATCATAAGGAAAACAACAGTTCGCACAAAATATCTATCATAATATGCAAATATTAGAGAAGAAATATCATCAATTGTGTGAGAAAACCCTAAAATTGCGTTCATGTTGTGAAGCTTGAAATTTCAAACGTACTTTGCATCAACAGCACAATTGAAGACGAAATCGACATCAATACTGAAAATTGCAGCTCGGACGAACAAAAAATCACCAAAATATATAGAAATCGATAGTGCAACAAAAATTGTTCTAGATCAGAAAATCGAACAACAAAAACGTAGTTCCTCCGGAAATTAACCAGGTTTGCTCTGATACCATGTTAAGATTAAAGGAAATGAAAGAAATTAGACGAAATTTAGCAAGCTGAGACCTGTTCGAGAGAAAGAGACGATATAGAGAAAGATATTTTTCATTTTCTTCTGTAAGCATCAATCCGTCCACTAATTACAATGAACTAACTATTTATAGTATGGGCCTGTACATGCTACTACAACAAAATAAATAATTGGGCCTTATAGTATGGGCCGGTACATAAGTAACAAAACAAAACTAAGTTGGGACTTCATCTATTGTAACAGCTTCCTGTGAAAATCTCTCTTCCATACGCAGTTCCAATGGCTTCAAGACAAGATTCAAGCTCAATAATCCCTCCTCCACTTCCCCAACTTCAGATACAGCCAGATAGATGAGAAGCTTTTCCCCCACCTTTGGTTTTGCCAATAACGGTGGTTTTGACAAATAAGCTTTCAAATTTCTAAGGGCTTGTTGACAATCTTCATTCCATTCAAAATGATCTTGCTTTTTGAATGCAGAGAAAAACTTAAAACACTTTTCTGAGGATTTGGAAATAAATCTCCCCAAAGCTGCAATTCTTCCCGTTAATCTTTGGACTTCCTTTTTATTAGTAAGGATATCAGGGATTTCTTCTATTGCTTTGATCTGAGAAGGATTTACCTCAATACCACGGTTAGAAACAAGAAAACCCAAAAACTTACCTGATGCAACTCCAAATGCACATTTTTCTGGGTTGAGTTTCATATTAAATTTTCGCAAAATATCAAATGTAACAGATAGATGAGAAATATGATCATGAGACTGCTGGGTTTTGACGAGCATATCATCTATATATACCTCCATTGTCTTCCCTAAATGTTCTTGGAACATTTTGGTGACCAACCTTTGATAGGTTGCCCCAGCATTTTTGAGACCAAAGGGCATTACTTTATAATAGTAAGTCCCCCTGTCTGTGATGAAAGAAGTTTTTTCTTCATCACTAGGATCCATTTTAATTTGATTATATCCCGAATATGCATCTAAAAAGCTTAAAAGTTCATGACCTGCGGTTGCATCAATTAGTTGGTCTATATGCGGTAAAGGAAAAGAATCTTTTGGACAGGCTTTGTTTAGATCGGTATAATCCACACAAACGCGCCACTTACCATTTTTCTTGGGTACGACCACCGTGTTAGCTAGCCAATTAGGATACTTTACCTCGCGGATCGATCCGATTTTTAACAATTTTTGGACCTCATCCTGAATCACCTGGTTCTTGAAAGCACCTTGCTTTCTTTTCTTTTGCTTTATTGGTATGAAAGAGGGGTCCTCATTGAGTTTGTGAGTCATCACATCCGGTGGTATCCCTGTCATATCAGCGTGGGACCAAGCAAAGCAGTCTACGTTAGCTT